>NC_064641.1:63200313-63503339 GCF_023864345.2 Schistocerca serialis cubense | reverse complement strand
TCCAGTCACCCATGACTATTAAATTTTCGTTTCCCTTCACTATGTGAATAATTTCTTTTATGTTCATACATGTCATCAATCTCTTCGTTATCTGCAGAGCTCGTTGGCATATAAACTTGTACTACTGTAGTAGGCGTGGGCTTCGTGTCTATCTTGGCCGTAATAATGTGTTCACTATGCTGTTTGTAGTAGCTTACCCGCACTCCCATTTTTTTATACATTATTAATCCTATTTCAGCATTTCCTCTATTTGATTTTGTATTTATAACCCTGTATTCATCTGACCAGATGTCTTGTTCCTCCTGCCACCGAACTTCACTAATTCCCACTATATGTAACTTTAATCCATCCATTTCCATTTTTAAATTTTCTAACCTACCATCCCGATTAAGGGATCTGACATTCCACGCTCCGATATAGTAATATATATGGCATAGTAACGGAATATTTATTTCTTGCACGTACTACGACAGAATGCTAACTAAAGATGAATGAATCGCTGTTTCTGCTCGTCTTCGTGGAATTACGTATGAACAGGTAGGGACAGACTTTGCCCATCGATTTCGGAAACAGGCCTCACTAGGCTTGCTACCAAGACCCTAATCAATAAATTCCAGCGTACTGGTAGTGTTGCAGATGAAGAACGTCCAGGGAGGCCGACCGTAACGCCAGACACCGTGCAAAGTGTGCAGGATGCGATCACACGTAGCCCTTCCGCATCTACCAGGAACTTAGTAGGGAGCTTGGTATTCCTCAAACAACTGTATGGAGAGTTCTTCGTTGCAAGATGACCTGCTAAAAGCTGTGGAAAATGATAATTTGATGCAAAATGTCTTGTTCAGTGATGAAGCTACATTTCATACCTGTGGACATGTGACCAGACACAACTGCAGGATCTGGGCAGACGAACAATCAAGTGTGCTGCAGGAGTGGCAACGGGACACAGCGAAAGTGAACGTGTGGTTGGGGATAACGAGGTCAACAAACCGTTATTGGAACCACACACCTAGATACATCGGAACAGTTTTTGTAGCCCCAGTTGATATCCGATGGGATTGTGGATACTGTTGTTTTTCAACAGGATGGTGCACCACCCCATTTTGCCCTCGTTGTTCGGGATTATCTGAATCAAGCATTTCCCGGCAGATGGATTGTTCGTGCCTCTCCACGGATGTGGGCGCCCCGCTCTCCTGACTTGACACCCTTAGAGACTTTTTTGCATGGAGGTTTATCAAGTCTAAGGTATGCCAGGTGAAGATCCGCAGCACTGAACACTTAACACAGCGGATTCGAGCGGCAGCTGCTGAGATTACACCAGATATGCTTGGGCAGGTTTTTTGGTCTACAGTGGAGCGCTGGGGGGTGTGCCTAGACATGCAAGGTGGTCACATTGAAATGTACTGAAATTATGTCCTATTGCAACACAAGTTGCAATGCCATTGCATATTGGTTAATAAAATTTGTTTAAGTACAAAATGTGTAGTGACTTTAGAATCAGCCTGTATTTGCCCTTTTATTTATCATGGGATGACTCTTTCTCATCTTCAACGTTCCTGAAATATTTATCCTGAAAGGTTTGGGTGACTCATCCTTTATGAATGTGTGCTTCTGAATCTAATTAAAGTAATGGGAGAATAAAGTTTTCTTTTTTTCTCCATGACGGCACTCTTGCATAAAATATTTTTGAACTTCCGACAGCTTCAATTCTAGATGAAATCTCGAGATTTCGACGATTGCCGCATCTTATACGTTACGAGCAACTGATTGTCGTGGCTGCTGCACGTAGACGGCTTCTGATTGGTCAGCAAACTACGTCATGCAGTTGCAGACAGTGTCAATGTCCGATGTGGCGGCGTCAACTCTCCCATAGGAGCGTAACCATTGCGGCGAACTTCTCTGTTTCTGCTCAAGGTCGAGAGTTCGCTTCCAAGTACCACTAACAATCCCTTGTATGCGACGTCTCAAAAGGCCAATGATGTTTACGGTATTCGATGCCCTACGTGTTGTCTACCGTACAACCACAATACTGGATGCTAAGGGAAGCAGGGGTCGGTACTGGAAGTATCCAATGGTGAGCACAGCGCGAGGCTACGGAGCGTAGTTGAACAGCTTAGTCGACAAGTAACTCCCAACAGTGCTACAGAGCTGGTGGTGTTGATACAAAGCAGAGAAACGGCAACGATGAATAAAGCAAACACAGAATTGTATCCGACATTTCGTCAGAAAGGGGCCCAAGGAATTTCGTTGAGTGAGAAACAAACAGCAGATGAAATATTACCGTTTCTGCAAGGTGTGTAAGTAGGCTGTTTAGGTTTTTATGTTGGTAACAGACTTGGCCACTGTTTCTATGTTTCGATAGAGTGTATCGATACGTGGAACTGTTTCAGTGTTTCGGAACGGCTGTGGTTCACTGTTTCGAAACAGTGGTGTTTCATTCCGACCCTGTCTCGGATAACCGCACCAGATTCGATCTCGAGCCAGACACAGAAACTGTATCGTTGTTTCAAAATAAGGCTGTTTCAGTCCACCTGCGCTTGGAACGGACTAATTGTATCGAAACACTGATGTTTCATTCCGCTCTGTGTCGTACGAGATGCGGGCTCGGCACAGATACTGAAACACAACATAACACTTCATGAGACACTTTCAAGAGTGTCGAAATCTTTTTGACAAGCAATAGAGTGAAGCTTAAGATATCCGAAAATAAAGCTTCGTTTCTAGCTGACTGTCCTATTACGAAATGGCGTAACATCTACTTTATAAACACTAACCACACAATAAAACAACGCATACTATTCACATTCAAAATAAATATATGAAAATCATTCGATTAAATTACACATTGTTTATAATACACGCTTCTCTTTTCATGTACAGTAATCGTATTAAGAAACGCAAGTAAGCCTACAACATTTTGAATAAAAAAGGCGTAGAGTGACAGTTATTACACATATATATAAACTTGATCTAGGTATAATTGCAAGCCATCTGTTTGACATATCACTGATAGTGTAATGGTGAAGGGGAAGGGCTGGGAAGCATGGTGACTTTATAGTAACGGTTCGAAACACCTTGAAAGACATAATTTTTTTTCTGTTAGATTTTGTTATTTATTCGAATTATTTGGCGTTATTTGTGAGTCTATAGTCACTGTGCCTATTATCCACAATGATTCCCTTTGTGTGCATGGAAATTAGCAGGATGGGTATATTACCCATACTAACGGAATGTGAGAATCCCAGTAGCATATCCGTTGTTTCTGCAGTTTGCTACCACCTCCAGATCCGTTCGTGGTGGTTCTTCTGCCTTCAGCTATGGCTGTCCTCAGCGAATTGAAAAGTATGAAAGTCACACTACACGAAGGCAGCGCATTTGCTGCAGGAAATACGAAACTGCCAAGACGCCCAAGTGATAGATTCATACTTTCTGCGAAATGATTAGCGCTCTCGCACCTCATTTGTGTTTATATGGACATACTTATACAGTACACATTCAAGATGATAAAATGTGTAGGTTTATTAGATTACAAAACACAAACTGTTTCACTGTTTCGAAACATTACATTGTACTGTTTCATTTGTTTCGAAACAGTTAAATGTTTCAGTTTGCCCATCTCTAGTTGGTAACGCCATGTAGCGCTAAAATTACTGACTGTGCTATGCGCAGTCTGTGGCTGGTTTGCATTGTTGGAATTTGCTACTGTAGTGTTGGGCAGTTGGCTGTTAACGGCGCGTAGCGTTGCGCAGTTGGAGGTGACCGCCAACAGTGGTGGATGTGAGGAGAGAGATGGCGGAGTTTTGAGAGCAGATGATCTGGACGTGTGTCCATCAGAGACAGTAAATTTGTAGGACTGGATGTCATGAACTGCTATATATATTATGACTTTTGAACACTATTGAGGTAAATACATTTTTTGTTCTCTATCAAAATCTTTCATTTGCTAACTATGCCTATCAGTAGTTAGTGCCTTCAGTAGTTTGAATCTTTTATTTAGCTGTCAGTAGTGGAGCTCGCTGTATTGCTGTAGTTCGAGTAACGAAGATTTTGTGAGGTAAGTGATTTGTGAAAGATATGGGTTAATGTTAGTCAGGGCCATTCTTTTGTAGGGATTATTGAAAGTCAGACTGCGTTGCGCTAAAAATATTGTGTGTCAGTTTAGTGTTGATCAGAATAGGTGAAGAGCGAAATGTCTGAGTACGTTCAGTTCTGCTCAGCTGTTTGAAAATCAATTAATGCAAAAGGTTTATTAGCACAGTAATTCATAAACTTTTCTATGGGGACGTTTCAGGTGAGTCAGTGGAATGTGTGGTGTCGTATACATTTGACTGTGCGAACACTGTACATGAGCAGTACAATGATGACGATACGAGCATAACAGGTAAAAGTGGTACTGAAACACGTGTCCAGCTATGTAGTTCGTCATCCTTGTCGGTCAGGGAGCCAAAAATCCCGCCTCCAGTAAAACGTTGTAATGGACAGTTGTTGTCCAAGGAGAGGGCACTAAAGATAATTACGTATATGGGACATCACCCGCAGCATAGTAAGAAAACAATCGTGAACAGATTTCGAACAAGTCCGCGGCAATAAAATCGTGTAGTGCATAAGAAAACCACGGATATTCAATGGAGGACAAGTCTCACTTGTTGCAAAAACTGATGTTTGCACGTTCTGAAGATGCTCGACACAAATCACAGGATGTGCATGATGGTGACCTAACACGTTTTTGAGCATCCGATTGCGCGCGACATAGGTTACAGTAATCTCAGGGGAAGCAGTGGATGGTTGCATAACTTCAAAAATGGTTCAAATGGCTCTGAGCACTATGGGACTTAACATCTGAGGTCATCAGTCCCATAGAACTTAGAACTACTTAAACCTAACTAACCTAAGGACATCACACACATCCGTGCCCGAGGCAGGATTCGAACCTGCGACCGTAGCAGTCACGCGGTTCTGGACTGAAGCGCCTACAACCACTCGGCCACCGCGGCCGGCTGCATAACTTCAAACAATGCCACAGAATTGGAAGACGTAAGATAACGAAATTTCAAACTAAGCGTCAAACTGATGATGCACAGTAAACGGCGGAATCGGCCCGAAAATTCCGTCGTTCAATTAGGAATCTGTTTTGAGCTCCGAGCAATCGGGGTTTGAAGAGGAAGTGCATATAAAAGGAACTTTCGAAATTTGAGATACCACCAGAGTCGCATCAAGATCAAGTTCAAATATACATGCCGACGTCGCAAGCTGAAGATGAAGAGATACAGAAAGTGTATGTGGATATTGAGTGGGTAATACAGTATGTAAAGGGGGATGAAAATCAAATAGTCATGGGGGACTGGAATGCAATCGTAGGGGAAGGAGTAGAAGAAAAGTTTACAGGAGAATATGGGCTTGGGACAAGGAATGAGAGAAGAGAAAGACTAATTGAGTTTTGTAACAAGTTTCAATTAATAATAGCGAATACTCTGTTCAAGAATCACAAGAGGAGGAGGTATAATTGTAAAACGCAGGGCGATACTGGAAGATTTCAGTTAGATTACATCATGGTCAGACAGAGATTCCGAAATCAGGTACTGGATTGTAAGGCCTACCCAGGAGCATATATAGACTCAGATCACAACAAAGTAATGATAAAGAGTAGGCTGAAGTTTAAGAAATTAGTCAGGAAGAATCAACACGCAAAAAAGTGGGATGCGGAACTACTAAGGAATGACAAGATGAGGTTGAAGTTCTCTAAGGCTATAGATACAGGAATAAGGAATAGCTCAGTAGGTAGTACAGTTGAAGAGGAATGGACATCTCTACAAAGGGCCATGACAGAAGTTGGGAAAGAAAACACAGTTACAAAGAAGTTAACTGCAACTCTTAATCGGGATGGTAAATTGGCTGCAAAGTTATTTATTGTGCTGCGAGAAGTTGAAAATGCTCTGCCCCCTTCGATTCTTTTTCGTGTGCGTCATCTTTTAAGAGCAGTAGAAATATTTACAATACAGCAAGCAAGAGTGGGAAAATGGGCGAAAGAGAACAACTATGGTATGAGCGCTGCCTTTAGTCAATAGCTGATCAAAATAACTCGCTCTGCTTGATTCTTAGTCTGCGTATGAGAATCATACTTTTTAAGAGCAAACTATCCTTCCTGAAAAGAGTATGATGTTGCAGTTCATACCACCTGAAATCACTGGACAAATTCAGCCTCTGGATGTTCGTTTTCTCCTTACCTATAACACATATTGTCGCATTAGCTGCAGATGTACAAAGAATACCCAGTTTTACTATAATCTCCACGACAGACTGTTTCGCATTCGGTTGCATGCCATCACATGCCATCAGTTCTCATAACCACGTTACACCAGTAGGACTATAAGTGCATTCTTTAAGAGTAACAGTCTGCCGTGGAGATTATCGTGAAACTGGATATTCTTTGTATAGCTGCAGCTAGTGCGATAATATGTTTTATAGGTACGGAGAAAACTCCCAAGAAGTTCGCATCCGATCTTCATGGTGCGAACCTTTTGATCACTGTGGTTCGTCGTATTTCATTCCCTGTTCATGGTTCAAGTTAACGGTTGTTTTAAATATTAAAAAACTAAAAACCCGCCTCGATTGCGAAAAAGCACCTAGTGTTAACCTAGGTTTTTATTGTTCTGAAGAAGGTGTAGTTATCTACGCCGAAACCTAGGTTAACACTAGGTGCTTTTTTCGCAATCGAGGCGGGTTTTTAGTTTTTTTAATATATTAACCAATGATTGCTGACGCGCTGCTATGTTGAAGGTTGTTTTGAACATTTCTTGATGTAGAATGTCCATTTTGTGAAGTGTGATACGTACATCTCGTCGAAGGTTGATCTCTGCACTTCCCAGGCACTCATTTTCTGTAGCCCTCATGATGCTCATGGTGAGTAATTAGCAGCTAATATTTTTTCTTATCATAACTGTTAACACAGCACTTTCAAATGAGCCTTACTAAAGGTTGAACTTGCTCCTCGCACTCAAGGGGTTCCTTGTAGGATTATATCCACTGTCTGGTTGAAGTTGTCCTCTTACATCTTTATTTCTACCGCCAACTTTACTAAAAGAAATGTATGTAGGATAAGATCACCATAGCGGCAGTCACTACAGTTAATGGCTCATGACGAGAACGATGATGAATACCGTCGAATGCTCCATGCCTTACCCTGAAGTGACGGGGCAAGAAGTTCGAGAATGTTTTCTACAGTAGATGTAAGTCACTCAAACAAGTTACTAAATGGTTCAAATGGCTCTGAGCACTATGGGACTTAAAATGTGAGGTCATCAGTCTCCTAGACTTAGAACTACTTAAACCTAACTAACCTAAGGATAGCACACACATCCATGCCCGAGGCAGGATTCGAACCTGCGACCGTAACAGCGGCGCAGTTCAGGACTGAAGAGCCTAGAACCGCTCGGTCACAGCGGCCGACAAACAAATTACTCGTGGACGGAACACAGGAATAGATATTAATTGCCAATATTCTTTTGTAAATTCAAAACACTGTCACCTTGCTACAATATGATATTCATTTACTTGCCAGACATTTTTCGTCTTTTATTTCAATCTTCAGTGGATTTATTTCTTATTCGTTTGTCTTGTCAAAGTCTGTGTTTCCTCTCATCCACTACATTTTTGAAAAATCGGCGCGTATTCATACCGAAATGTTTGGTTTTTGCTAAGTTGAACGATGTAAAACACTGCCATGCTGCTGTCGTGGGAACATCAGTTATCTTACATGAACCGTGAACAACATTTTTGCAGTATCGTTTGCTCACTTGGCGACAAAAGAAACGTAGTGCAGATTGGAAGGAATATACTAGAAGAGACGCCTGTCGAATGGTGGAAGGAATATCTAAAAGTGTTATACAAAGGTAACAAACTTAAAGACAATGTTATGCGAAGTGAAGAAGAATAAGATGAAGATAAGATGGGAGATGTGATACTGAGAGAAGAATTTGATAGAGCACGGCATGATCTTATGTCGACAGCGGGCATTTGGAACAGACGATATTTTCTTAGAATTATTGACATGCTTGGGAGAGCCCGCCGTGACAAAACTATTCCATCCAGTATGCGACAGGAGAAATACCCTCAGACCTTAAGAGGAATATAATAACTCCAATCCCAGGAAAGAAGTAGGTCTTGTCTGGCGTGAACCTTAGAGAACCATCAGCTTAATATGGAATGGTTGCGGAAAAGTGAGACGGGTTATTTACAGAAGAACGAAACGACTGGTAGGACCAGCCCCCGGAGAAGTTCATTTTCGGTCACGGAGTTATTCCGGAATACGCGATACAATATTGATCCTAAGGCTTATCTTAGAAGATTGGTTAAGGAAAGTCAAACCTAAGTTTTTAGTGTTTGTAAATTTAAAGAAATCGGTATTGACAATACACTCAAAATTCTGAAGGTAGAAGGAAGCGAAAGTTTTTCTACAAGCCGTACAGCAACCATACTGTAGTTATGGAGTCGAAAGACACGAAAGGGAAGTAGCAGGTGAGACTGGAGTGAGGCAGGGCTGTAGGCTATTCCGATATTTAATCTGTACATTAAGCAAGCAGGAAAGATAACAAATGAGAAACTTGGTAAGGGAACTGAAGTTCAGGGAGAAGAAATTGAAACGCAGAAGGTTCGCCTGTGACTTTGTAATTCTGTTAGAGACGGCATGTGAGTTGGAAGATTAGTTGAACGGAATGGACATCGTCATGAAAAAGAGGTTATAAGATGAACATTAACACAAGTAAAACAAAGCTAGCGAAATGTAGTCGAATCAAATCAGGCGATGCTGAGGGATTCAGATTACAAAATGAGACTAAAAGTAGTAGGTGAAGTTTACCACTTGTCCATCAAAATAACTGACGAAGGCAGAAATAGGGAGTAAATAAAATTAACACGAGGTTTAACAAAATAAGTTTCTGAAAACGAGAAATTTGTTAACATTAACGATATAAATTTAAATGTTAGGAAGCCTTCTCTTAAGGAATTTGTATGGAATGTGGAAGCGAAACCTGGACGATTCACTGTTCTGGCAATAAGAGAACAGAACCTTCAATAGGAGGTGCTACCAGAGGATGCAGAAAGTTGGATGTGCAGATCAGATAATTAATGAAGAGGTACGGAATCGAATCGAAGAGAGAAGAAAATTTATTGCACAAGTTGACTTAAAGAAGCATGAAGGAACTGTCAATTTTGTGTTGGAGGGAAGTGTGGTAGGTAAAAATTGTAGAGCTATACCAGGTCTTGATTATGGTAACTAGGTTGAAATGGATGGAAGTTGCTGTAGCTATGCGGGAAAGAAGAGGCTTGTTTGGAGAGCTGCATCAAACAAGTCGGTCTGAAAATCACATCAACGGCAACAACAACAAATCACAATGTTTGAATTCAGAATGTGGTGTATGATTCCACTATAAATAGATGTGTGTGCTGTAGGAAGGTAGTTACATGCATCAGTTCTACTTCCTTTTTTGCAGGTGGATGCGACCTATACTTGAATAGCTATCGTAGATCACACCTGTGTGGTGCAACGTCGGTGACTCCCTTATTCTCAGTATGTAAGATAATACTTGTGCGTCCAGTCACAGGTTTGCTTACACTACCGCCGCGTATAAACTGCACAGTTCCGCGACCGGGCAAGGGGATTCCCGCAGACAGCGATTAGAATGCATCGACTTCCGCTTCCTCGAATACTGCGTCAGCGCCGCCGGCAGCTTAGGTTGGCAGGAGAGATAAAGAGTGGGCGTGCCAAATGTGCTGCTAGAGGACGAGCTATTCGAGGCAGTGAACGCGGTTGCTTCTGGGAAGTACCGCATTGGGGACCAGCCGCTGGCAGCGCATGCCGCCGCTACGTGATCTCCACCCACAACCGACAGGCCAAAGAACGCATTAAGAACAGGCCGTCCGGTCTAGGACAGCGCAGCGGGCAGGCGCTTCAGAAAAGTGAATTACGCAATGTCAACATCACGTCTTTTATGAATACGGAGAAATTACAAAGTTTCTTAGAACTAGGGTCCACAGCCACCGTGAAAATACTGTGACGTCATTTTTCGTTAATTAAACGCATGTTTCTAAGTTGTCTGTTCATGTTTATCACCTCACACGGTTCCATTATTCGAAATCAGCTGATCGTGGTAAACCAATAAACACAGCCCAGTTAAGGAAAAATCACATCATCTACAAGGAAAGTACCCCACCCGAACCTCTAAATCCGAACATAAATTAAAGGTCATTTTTCTGTAAAACTCTGCATTTGTGTACAATCCGCGTTTGAAGAGTAAGGAGTTTAAACACCACAGAAACCCATGTTCCTAACAACAATACAATGTAACAGCAGATATGATCAGCAAATGCAAAAGAGTTATGAATGAGTATTTTTTGACAAACAGCTAAACACTTTTAATTTGATACCGTATTGACCATTAATCGACCGTGACCCTTTCAAAGATATGAATAGATTTTCAAATACCGCTAACAGTCACAACATTTGTTGACTACTAATTTTTTGTGTCCCTTTAGATATTACATCATCCTTGTGTTTTTTATCGATATAGTCATAAAATGTCACATGTCTCATAACAGCATTCTTTGCAGGGCTATGAATTCTCGCTAAAATAGCCCTGCAAAGAATGCTCTTATGAGATATGTGACATTTTATGACTACATCGATAAAAAAACACAAGCATGATGTAATATCTAAAGAGACACAAAAAATTAGTAGTCAACAAATGTTGTGACTGCTAGAGACCAGACAGCGAGGTCATCGGTCTCATCGGATTAGGGAAGGACGGGGAAGGAAGCTGGCCGTGCCCTTTGAAAGGAACCATCCCGGCATTTACTTGGAGCGATTTAGGGAAATCACGGAAAACCTAAATCAGGATGGCCGGACGCGGGATTGAACCGTCGTCCTCCCGGACTGTGTGTTTAGCATTAAGTGATGTGATGACGGCCTAAGAAGCCGAAAGCCGGCTCATAACGAGCTAATAAATATTATTGTGGAATATTAATGCTTTGTATTGAACTTACCAATAAAAGTACTAAATTATTTATTGAGTGACATGTTTCGAGGTGATACTTCATCATCGGGCTATGGTGGCATTATAAAAACATTTAATATTAGTGCATACAAATATTAAACTTTCTTTACATGATTGCTATGATTATCATGTGGAGAGAGAGAAGGATGACCTAGTAAGCGGCGATGTCCCTTTGTATATTGGGCCACTGCTCAGATGAACATTTTTATGAAACAATCACTCACTTTCTTCTTGTGGCGTGGTAGTCTTCTTGTGATGTGCTGGGGTGTTGCTATTTCGATGGTTCTCTTGCTGTTCTTCAACATTGTTCAGAAAATTCAGAAGAGTGACTTTAAAACACGATGACACAAGACGAATTAACAGTGCAGAAAACAAGATGGAGGTCAAAGTAATATATTGTATTGTATTGTATGTTAACCGGGGACCTAGAAACGACAGAGAGGCTCCGTCCCCGCCGCAGCCTCAGTGGTCCACAACCCCACGACGACTACCACAGTCCACTTCACCCCTCCGCCGCCCCACACCGAATCCAGGGTTATTGTGCGGTTCGGCCCCCGGTGGACCCCCCAGGAAACGTCTCACACCAGACGAGTGTAACCCCTATGTTTGGTGGTAGAGTAGTGGTGATGCGTGTACGTGGAGAAATTGTTTGCGCAACAATCGCCGACATAGTGTAACTGAGGCGGAATAAGGGGAACCAGCCCACATTCGCCGAGGGAGATGGAAAACCGCCTAAAAACCATCCACAGACAGGCCGGTTCACCGGACCTCGACACAAATCCGCCGGGCGCCCCTTGCCAATCCGAAAAGCCGTGCGTTAGACCGCACGGCCCACCGGGCGCGCAAAGTACTATATACTTAAAAAAAAAAAGAGCTAGTGAATGGAAATCTTGGAATAGATGGAAATTTTTCATCCATGGTCATAAGTCGGAAGACGAGATCCTAATGAAATGACAGGGTTCAAAAATTCACACTACTTCACGAAATTCAATTCAGTACTTTTAAAACAGTACATATATGACATTAAGGTTATATATGAGTCTAGATCCCAGAAATATCTCTGTAAATCTTAAAATAAAAAGCTATTATACTGTCATTTGTTGTATAAAACTTTCATAGTCGTTCATTTCCTAATATATTACACCAACGATCATCAGTGATACGACAGCAAGACGTGCAGAAGACATTGCGCAGGCCTGCTGACAACGCCAGGATCGACACTCGATAGTCAAATCGAAACTATGCTTGTTTTGACCGCCATCTTGCTTTTGCCCTGCTGGTTTGTCTTATGTTATCGTGTTTTAAAGTCACCTTTGTGACGTGTCTGAAAAATGATGGAAAAGTCCAAGAGAGCCACGGAAATAGTGGCACCTCAGCACATCAGAAGAAAACTGCCACGCCGCAAGAACAAAGTGGATGATTGTTTTATAAAAATTTTCATACGAGTCCACCAATGTATAAAGCGACATTGTCTGTTACTAGATTATCCTTTTCTCTTTCTCCACAGGATAATCACAGCTGTCATGTAAAGAAACTTTAATACCTGTATACACTTACGTTAAACGTTTTTGTAATGCCACTATACCTGTTGATGAGGTATCACCCCGAAACAAGTCGCTGAATAAATAATTTAGTAGTCAACTAACTTTGTGACAGGGAGAAGCAGTTGAAAACCTTTTCAGGCTAAATATTTGCTTGAAATAAAATATGTTAACACGTGTAGTACTTACGAAGTCATATATTTCTCAAAATCCTGTGTAGTCGTACGTTCTTCGTTTATTCGTCATCGAGGTTCAGATGTGGAGGTTCAATGAGGTGTTTAAAAACAGCGGAATTAAACTTCTGGTAGCATTTCGATGATGAATAAGGAACGGTGCAAAACAACATAGCTACTTCTTCTGTTGGAAATGTGACCCTCTAAGTACCGCGTATGTTAACATACGTTGTTTGAAATAAATGTTCAGCTTTTTGTCGGATAATACCTCGATTATGGTCTCTGTGAATTTGCTGGTTGTAATGGTATGTTACAAGGAGCTGTTTCTTCAGATTCTGCAGTTTTTACAATTCGTTAACCTTCAGATATCGACAGTACACAAATGCAAAGCTTTACTGATAAATTGCCTTGATGGGTGGTAGAACAGACACGTCTCTGCTTTTTTTATTCAGTTTTATCTTTGTTAGAGAATTTCGAATGAGTGTGTGATTTTACTTACGTACCAGAGCAGCGTTTTTGGCGTATTTCTGCGAGACCCGGCAATCGTACAACAATCGTAAAGTAAATCTATACTCAGCAATTCCAGTTCAACTTTTTAGGTTCTTAAACAGGAGAAAGAAGAATTACGCGTTGATGGAAAATATCTGTACTACGTTTTGCTGATGTTCACCTGTGGTAGGGGAGAACTCTGTACCTTGCAACATTTTTCAGACATTCGTCTCTGGCCAGCGCTGTAGGAGATTTATAACATGTATTCTTATCCCATGATAGCATTCACTTTATGTGTGTTGCAGTCTTTTTCTGAAATTACAAAAATTATTCCAGAAGAGTAAGGTTTTCCCCATATGTGAAAATGCGTTCCAAGGGACAACATCGTCGTTATCTGCTGAAATTTAAAAGTGTCGCAAACGAGAAAATATTCTCAGTACTGTATTTAATAGTCTATGTGTTACATTATTACTCTGCTACACAGCGATAACCAGTAAGGGAAACAAAATTAAGAAGTATTACCAAATACGAGTTACAAAACAAAAATATTTTGAAATAGAAGCTATTAGCAAATGACACATATTTCCATTTTCGAGACTAGGAAAGCTGTTTAAGGCATTAAAAAACACTCAGTTCATTCGTAATATTACATATTCCTTGGTAGAACCCCTTCTTTCGTTTCAAGGTACAAGATGGCGGACTTTTGTGACGAGCGAAGTATCTGTTCGACAATTTTCAATGACATTCGACAAACCATTCAAACTGTATAGTGTTGTAATATCATTAGTCATTTCATACAGAGAGTTAAAACAGAATAGAAAACATGTGATGTTCATGAGATAGTTTTGAAGTGCCAGATGTTGATGGTCTAATTGAATTACTGATCACAGTCGTCTGTTATCGCAAGCAGGTTAGCTGCGGTAGGCTTCACTTCAGTTGCCATAAGAAACTAAATACTATAGCGTGCACGTCCACAGGCGGAAAAAAATGTCAACGTAGTTTTGAAGTGCCAAATGTTGAATGTCTAAATGAATTACTACTGACAGTCGTCTATTATCACGAGCAGGTTAGGCGTACTACGCTTCACTTCAATTGTCATAAGAACCTAGATAGTATAGCATGCACGTCCACAGACGAAATACAATAGCGGCGTGTTAAGAGCACTTCCTCAGAGCTCCCTAATTGTGTCTGATCTCAGCGACAGTTCTACTGAACACATCTGACACAAGAGCGATCACGAGGTATTCATCTTCAGTACAGGTCCCGCCAAACACCGCGAATTCTGGGTAATGGTAATATGGTCATGCACCAGAGCGGTTTCTCAAGACTTAGAGTGTGTAATTTAGGTGGCAACAACTTCAAATTTTAGGGCAGAAGTTTATACTACCAGAGAAGAGACATCTGGAGGAGGAAACTAAGTCAACAGGAGTAGAGCGATTATTTACTGTCCAAACTACCCATCAAGGCCATTAATGGACTGGAGGTAGTTCAACACAATCAGGCACTTAAAAGGACGTCCTTCTGAAGTTCATAGACTGTGGCACAAATACCTAGCCACATATCCGGCGTTTGGGATGTTGGGGAAAGGACGGCTAAGGGTTCCATTGTGCTCCGATGACGTTTAATTTTCCTTTATGCAACCGAAAAAATTGAACTGTCAGCACAGTTCTTAAACTACAGAGCGAGACGCACTCGTGTCAGGGGGACGGGGGTGAGGGGGGGGGGGGGGGGGGAGCAGGGGGGGGGGGAAGCAACCTTTCCCGGCAGAGCGCTGTAATTGTCATACCGACAAACTACAATCGTCCATATTACTATTCAGTAATACTGCGGTACAGAATTTAATTTGCTTCGAAATGCTGGACGATAACGAGGCTGATTGCTCTCAAAATGGTTCAAAAGGCTCTGAGCACTATGGGACTTAACATCTGAGGTCATCAGTCCCCTAGAACTTAGAACTACTTAAACCTAACTAAGCTAAGGACATCACACACATCCATGCCCGAGGCAGGATTCGAACTTGCGACCGTAGCGGTCGCGCGGTTCCAGACTGAAGCGCCTAGAACCGCTCGGCAACACCGGCCGGCGCTGATTGCTCTGCTCTGCTCTTTTGTAAGCAGAAGAACAAAAGCGATGAATGAAAAATTGTTACAGTGAAGCCCACTTGTGACGGAAATGTTTTAGGTCTAATGGCAAACCGAGCGAGGTAGCGCAGTGGTTAGACACTGAACTCGCATTCGGCAGGACGACGGTTCAATCCCGCGTCCGGCCATCCTGATTTAGGTTTTCCGTGATTTCCCTAAATTGCTCCAGGCAAATGCCGGGATGGTTCCTTTCAAAGGGCACGGCCGACTTCCTTCCCCGTCCTTCCCTAATCCGTTGAGACCGATGACCTCGCTGTCTGGTCTCCTTCCCAAAAACAACCCAACCCCAACTCTAATGGCAACAAATAGGTCTCACAGTGCGGATTGCCTTCGCCTAATCCTAGTTTGTGCTTCGTCTCTAATGACATAGTCGACGGGGGGACTATAAACCCTGACCTCCTTCGTTTTTAATGTGATGCTACCAACGAAGCGTATACTACATTACTGGTACAGTCATTGACTGTAAGGGAACCTATGAAATGCAAAAAATACGTCTTCCCTGAGCAGCACACTCACTGGCCAAATACACACTCGTGACCGTCCGTGGTGATGACCTCAGATTCCGCCCATGCGCTGTGTTGTCACTGTTGGCTATCCGTATGAGTACTCATGCTCGCGTCATCTCAGAGCTCTCAACTTTTTCGGGGAACTCTCTCTTGAAAAACAGCACAGAGTCACATAGTCGAGGTCATATCTTGTCGCTGCCTGTCGCCACGAGGGCTCGCATATATCTGTGAAGCCAGCCGAGGGGGGTGCTTTTGTTTTTTTGTTTTTTTTTTAATTTTACCCTCGATATCATCTTCATCTTTCTTCTCATTCCTGGACCGACAGAACTCATTTCTGTTTCTTTTTTTCCCAGCTGTTTTCTGCCTTATATTACTCATATAGTAAATGGATCGTCCCGACCTAGAAGGAAGGAAATGACTAAGAAATGAACGACGAAATCATAACAAGCAATTTAACATCCTCCCATGTATAAAAGCCACTTCGAGATTTTGACAAGTATTAAGCTTTTCAGCGATGTGCCAAGATCTGTTTCATTTTCATGTTGTTGTTGTGGTCTTTAGTCCTGAGACTGGTTTGATGCAGCTCTCCATGCTACTCTATCCTGTGCAGGCTTCTTCATCTCCAAGTACCTACTGCAACCTACCTTCCTCTGAATCTGCTTAGTGTATTCATCTCTTGGTCTCCCTCTACAATTTTTATCCTCCATGCTGCCCTCCAGTAGTAAATTTGTGATCCCTTGATGCCTCAGAACATGTCCTACCAACCGATCCCTTCTTCTAGTCAAGTTGTTCCACAAATTTCTCTTCTCCCCAATTCTGTTCTATACCTCCTCATTAGTTATGTGGTCTACCCATCTAATCTTCAGCATTCTTCTGTAGCACCACATTTCGAAAGCTTCTATGCTCTTCTTGTCTAAACTATTTATCGTCCACGTTTCACTTCCATACATGGCTACACTCCGCACAAATACTTTCAGAAATGACTTCCTGACACTCAATTCTATACTCGATGTTAACGCTTTCCTTGCCATTGCCAGTCTACGTTTTATATCCTCTCTATTTCGACCATCATTAGTTATTTTGGTCCCCAAATAGCAAAACTCCTTTACTACTTTAAGTGTCTCATTTCCTAATCTAATTCCCTCAGCATCACCCGAGTTAACACGACTACATTCCATTATCCTCGTTTTTCTTTTGTTGATGTTCATCTTATATCTTCCTTTCAAGACGCTGTCCATTCCAGTCAACTGCTCTTCCAGGTCCTTTGCTGCCTCTGACAGAATTACAATGTCATCGGCGAACCTCAAATTTTTTATTTCTTCTCCTTGGATTTTAATTCGTACTCCATTTTCATTACTGTCGTAATTATGTCTTGCTCTCCAGCCTGTTCCTTCATCCATTTGTTCCTTTCCCTATCTCTACTAGGCATGTCCTTGCGCATATCCCAGTTAATCGGTGAACAATCCTCGGTTTTTGAATCGTTTGAACATTAAAAGTCGTTATGTAACAGCAATAAATTTAAACTGGAAGCGCCTAATGATGGTATACTTACGTTTCAGACACATTCGTAGCAAATTTGAAAGTTCAATTGAATATACCAACTGCAAGGCTGACCGTTTTTACTCTTCCGTTTATGCAAATGCTCTTAAAATGGTTCTGCCACTTCGTTATTAATGTGTAATATTACCTTTTCGAAATATCGGTTATAGACACTTCTTGTCTAATCATACTTGATTCTCATTCCTACCTTCAAAATCGCTGATTAAATTCTATCTTTATTCGTTGGAATTGATCTGTAGGGCGGATAGTGCACCTAGCAACACTTGATCCGTGTTTCAGCCCAGTGACTTATTTCTGAATCACTTGAAGGAATACACACTACAAATCGCCATAAGCAGTTTACAATATTTTCTACCGTTTTTGTTGTGGTTGATTTGTGCAACGTTTGTAAACATACGAGCTCTACAAATTTAAATGATGTGTAATATATAAAACCCATGTGTAGGATATTGTTAAGTCTTCAGTTATAGAACTTTACGGTGAGCAGAATTCTTTATTTTTTAAAGAATTTTTCTCACCATAAAACTCTATGACTGAAGAGTTAACAATATCAGGTACACATGGTTTAATATATTATACACTACTTAAATTTATATTTTTTATATTAGTTATCGTTGATCAATTATGATTTCCTACTTTTAGTTTATGTTTTATTGTAAATTAGTTAATTTTCGAAAGTGATAATTTTTTCCTTGTTACTATCCTTAATTCTGATTCTTCTTTTGTGAAGTTCATAATCATAAACACTTATTGACGTAGGAAGTTGTCTACGGCTATGCTGTCTTTTCCTGTCGTCGCTGGCTTTCGTCAAAGACTGGACAGAACAGAGAGAAGACATATGTTTTGGCCTCTCCACACCGAGCGAACACAACCGAATGCGCATTAGCAGTCAATGCGTAGGGTGTTCGCTTGTGCTGCGGATAAACATTTACACTGGAGCAAAATGAAGAGAAGGCATATGATGTCTTTTGTTTTTTGACGCTAAACGTAGTTGCGTTCAGCACTCAGTAATGAAATTTGTTCTTAACGACATGGACCAGTTTAAAAACAACAGTGACATTCATGATTACAATACCAGAAGAATGAAAGACTTGCACTATCTTCTACTTAACCTATATTTGGCACAGAAAGGGGTAAAATATGCTGCTGTAAAACTCTTCCATAAATTAACAGATGAAATAAAATGTCTGACAGACAATAAAAAATAAATTGAAATCATATTTCCTTGACAACTCGTTTCTATACATTGTTGAATAGGAATACATAAATCTGTAAGTATAATACATGCATTTTGCGCCATTTAAGGGAATGGGATAGGTAATTAAAATTTTAGCTTGAAAAAAAAAAAAAACCTTGATTCATTCGTGCATTCCACATCATAACTGTTACCGTGAGATTGATCAATGGAACTCGTAACTAAGTAACTAACACAAGTACACAACTTGGTTTATTTTGTATGGCGAGCACGCTGCTGGTAATCAACAAAGCAAAACGGCGTAGAGAGAGAAAAACATGGGTGTCTGAATTTTTCAACAGGCATTAAACAAGCTGCGCTTTGGCTCTCATCAGTGATATGCAACTGCAGCCGTCGCTTACGTTATTCGAATACTTCACCCGCATGTCGATAGACAATTTTCTACTTCTAGCTGCAATTGAACCTAAGATTCAAAACAAGACTAATTATCGATGAGCCATGCCAGCAGAAAAGAAACTAGCACTAACGAAAAAAAAAGGTTCAAACGGCTCTGAGCACTATGGTACTTAACTTCTGAGGTCATCAGTCCCCTAGAACTTAGAACTACTTAAACCTAACTAACCTAAGGACATCACACACATCCATGCCCGAGGCAAGATTCGAATCTACGACCGCAGCGGTCGCGCGGTTCCAGACTGTAGCGCCTAGAACCGCTCGGCCACCTTGGCCGGCCTAGCACTAACGCCTGAAGTTCTTCGCAACAGGTGACATTTACGCTAGCATCAAAGATGTATTTGGTATACGAACTGCATCTATTTCGAAAGTAATTCCGTAAGTATATAGTGCCATTTGCGAAATGCTCGTGCATTTTATTAAGTGCGAGGGACACGCTGTCAATTAAAATAAGATTAGCGAAAGACCAGCCTTATAGACTATTTCATAATTTGTACTTCATGGTTTGTTGCCTAATACACACTGTTTTTTGAGGGATAACAATTTTCACTTATTCTGTTTCTGTGTTTAAATTTCTTAAAATAGTAGCAAAATTATAAGATTAACACGTATATCTTGAATGTAAGCCACGGGAATGATCTGCTCCTTCCACATTTAGATTTTACATTACTCTACGTAACATGTTGATTTTAATGACATGTATTTTTCTGATATCAATTCATGAAAAAAGTAAACGAAACAAGAATGATAGTTCACCATATTAACTGTTAGTTATTTAGTGCCTACAGAGCAGCTGAATTTGCCAGTATCTGTCGGGAGCAACACTTCCTGCACGTTATATTGCACTACGTTCTGTACATGGTTGCTATATTGTTTCATTTTGGATGCTACATGCTCCACAAAGCAGTTACACGCTGATTGTTTCCTCTCTCCTGCTGCCCTTGGTGTTGTTTCTAATGCCTTTGATAATCTTTAAAGCATCAGCAATTTCACTGTACACTTTCATTATTTTTCTTATTTTGTGATGTCTTATTAACTTTAATCATCACCTCTTCTAATTCCCTTTGTGCACAGTTATGACTTCAGTCAATCCTTCTTCCACCACTAACGGAGCTGATGTATCTCCAAACAACTTCTCCTCTGTGTGAATGGGTTCCTAAGTGACAGTAATATTTCTGAACTTAGTTAATCATTTATAAAACACGGTTTGTTTCCTTTAATCATGCGATGTGAAATAATTTCACCTGCAAATAGCGGACCTGATTTTTCCAATTACTAAGGGCACTTCAGTGTTGTGCTTTTAGGGGTAGCCGATACTGATTACTTTTGGGGTGGAGGGGGCGGGGGGTGCTGAAACACACAACCTTCTAGAAATAAATTGAAACAACGGTCTTGATATTCCAGAGGAGGCACCACTTGCCTAAGGAGTGTGCTTTATGTATTCATTGTTGACAAGGTATTTGCTCTTCACGAACACTTACTAGAG
The DNA here is from genome assembly GCF_023864345.2 of Schistocerca serialis cubense. Classification (NCBI taxonomy): domain Eukaryota; kingdom Metazoa; phylum Arthropoda; class Insecta; order Orthoptera; family Acrididae; genus Schistocerca; species Schistocerca serialis. The sequence continues at coordinate 63,482,750 of NC_064641.1, read as the reverse complement.
CCATACCTAGTCGAAAATGCACGAAAAAGTGACAAACGCGTTTTCAATTACAGTCTAAGCAGAGCGCGAACGTTGGTGGAGAATACATTTGGGATTTGGCAACTGTGCTCTGTGTGCTAACAAAACCAAAGCTGCTGAACGGAGAAGATTGTGTATTGGTTGTACAGACATGCACGAATCTACACAGTTTTTTGCACAAAAGCAAGGTCTCAAGGAATATTTACAGACATGTAGGGAGAATCGGCGAAGAAAGTGAAGACGGAAGTCTGTATCCCAGGACGTGGCGGCGACGAACACATAGTGACAAGTCTTTCTTGCCCCTGCGATCTGTGCCACGCAGACCTGCAAAAAGAAACGCAGAAGTAGAAAATGAATTTGCACAGTATTTTCAATCATATAATGGAAGGATGAGTAAATACTCTGTTTATACAGCTCTCATTAAAGTACAAGGTGTACAACTTTGCTTCCGCCGTTTGCCGATAGGTGGCGACAACAGTAAGTAGCGCTCGAAAGAAACAGATCGCAGACGTCAGGCAGCTAGCTTGGACCTCGGTCCACGTAACCTCATTCAAACACTAGTCGATTTGTGTCTGCATCATAAAGTTGTTCTTGATTGAAAATGTCAGTTTATGAGCCCAATCCTCGTCATTTGCGGGAGGTGTTACTGTTTTGTTTCAATATGAAGAAAAGAGCGGCTGATTGTCATCGAATGCTCTCAAGAACGTATGGTAAGAACGCTATTAGTGAAAGAACGTGTCGTGAGTGGTTTCAACGCTTCAAGAACGGTGATTTTAACGTCGTAGACCGGCATAATGGTGGAAGAGAGAATGTTTTCGAAGATGCAGAACTGGAGACACTGCTGAGTGAAGACTCGCGTCAAGCTGAAGAAGAATTGGCACGATTAGTGGAAGTGACGCAGCAAGACATTTCTAAACGTCTCAAGGCTATGGGCATGATTCAGAAAGAAGGAACTTGTGTCCCGTGTGAGCTGAAACCAAGAGACGTTGAACGGCGTGTGAACAGTTGCTTCAGAGGCAAAAACGGAAGGGATTTCTGTATCGCATAGTGACCGAGGACGAAAAATGGATTCATTACGATAGCCCTAAATGCAAAAAATCAAGTGCAACAATCACAGGTGTTCGTTATCGAACGCAATTAATGCGTTTGAGCAGAGCATTAAAAGACAAACGGCCGCAGTGCAGCGAGAGGCATGATAACGTGATTTTGCAGCACGACAACGCTCGACCCCACGTTGCAAAAGAGGTCAAAACTTACTTGGAAACGTTAAAATCGGAAGTCCTACCACACATTGCTCCCTCTGACTATCACCTGTTTAAATCAATTGCGCATGGCCTGGCCGACCAACACTTCCGATCTCGTGAAGAAGTCACAAATTGGATCGATTTTTGTTGATCGCTTCAAAAGATGAACAATTTTTTCGACGTGGGATTCTTACTCTGCCCGAAAGATGGGAGGACGTAGTGGCCATCGATGTAAAATACTTTGAATGATACATGTGTACCCAATTTGTTTCATTAAAGCCTCAAATGTTGGGGAAAAAACGGCGGAAGCAAAGTTGTACGCCTTGTAATTAAATTTAGTATACTGTCGCTAATGTGCATGATTTTTCACTTTGCTAACGTCTGAACACCTATTTCTCCTCACTTAAAATTTGTCAGGGAGGAATGACATCAATTTCAGTGCAAACCCCTTCGCTTTGTATTTTTCCGCTGCGTCCATTCCAGACGATGTTCTTCTTTAGATCCTTGTTTCCTAAAAGAAGAAAGTAGGGAGTTTATCTTCTTCTGTGTTTCCTATGTAGGCAGTTGAACACTGTGACAATTTCTTGCCACGTATCATTTTTTTCAGTATTTTGTGATCCGGATCTGTAGGATCCCACAACCACCTGTAGGATCTGTACTCTTCTGTTAATAAAAGTACTCTCTCGTCCAGCCAACCCATCACCAAAATCACTTTCAGTACACAACAATAACAAGTAATCGGAGTGCGAAAGCACAGCGTACTGCAGCAAAACGAGTGCACTCTGTTTGTCATCGAAACCAGCGTCGAATCGGAGAGGACGTGAATTCCCTTCGATGGTTCGCTCAAAGGCCGACAGGCAGCGAATCACAAGCGATCACGTGCGAACGCAAGCCGCGCACGGCCGAATGCCGCTCAAAAATGGTTCAAATGGCTCTGAACACTATGGGACTCAACATCTGAGGTCATCAGTCCCCTAGAACTTAGAACTACTTAGCGGTCGCACGGTTCCAAACTGAAGCGCCTAGAACCGCTCGGCCACAATGGCCGGCTCAAATGCCGCATGCACAGCGTTTACACCAGCGAGAATTCTCGCCAGCCGCGCTGTTTGAGGAGCCTTGCCACGGTTCGCGCGACTTCTTCGGGCATGGGTGTGTGTATTGTCCTTAGCGTTAGTTATTTTGATTTAGATTACGTAGTGTGTAAACCTAAGGACCGATGAACTCAACAGTTCGGTCCCATAGGGCATTTCCAAAAAATTAAAAAAAAAAAAAATCGTTCGCTGTTCCGCGTTCACTTGTGTTCGATTCGATGTAAAGGTCCTGTTAACCATGCTGCAATAGAATCTACGACCGCCGCTACGCCAAGACAAAATGTACGATCTGGCGTACCTCCATCGTTGAATACGTTAACATCACACTGAAATTTCAGGTGTTTAATTTCTGTGTCGGGAGTCCGCCGTTTAGCAGTGTGTGACATGCTGAACTTTCAACAATCACACAAGAATAATAAAATAGGATTCTGATGTTCTCCTATGATCAAAAACGGTTCATACAGTCAACTTTACACGCCCGTTCAAAGCGTGCACATTTACTTTACTCCAAAACCTGGATGTGTTAGTGGCCCACACAATCGGTCGACTTTTGACTAAACCTCACTTTGTTGTATTAACAAAAGTCGATTGCTAAAATCTGTCTCCTTATTACAGTGCTGAAGAACAAAATAACTGTTCGATACACTTCAGAATCCAATTAACACAGTTCACAATTCGTATAAGGAACTTTCACTCATTAAACTTCCATCTTTTAATAATCTTACGGTTTAACACAGCAGTGACCTTCATTTGCTTACTAATACGGTGTACAAAAATTACTGTTTCATGAACTCCACGTCGCCTTCGATTACACGTTAACTAAGTACAACAACCAAAAAATATCTGCGGGGCTACCTCCGAAACCACTCACAGTCCAAGCTCAAACCCGTTACCAAAATGTCACACGGTCAAATCAAAATGTCCACAGTGCGCATCTACATATACTCGTGGGCCCTCCTTCCCACTCGGTATCTCATGTTCTCTTGTTTCAACAACAAAATAGCCTAATCTTTACAACATTTTTCGTACATAAAATACACCAAGAAGGAGTTGTGCGATATAAATGAAACTTGATAGGTGTGTTACTACATCTGAAAGATGACATCTGTTCAGACTTCACGCCAGTCGCATAAGAGTGTCGTTAGTGGCGCCACTATGAGGATACAAAACAGGTTTGCTTTAAATACCCGCAGCAACGGTCGTGAGCGTTAGTTACCTTTGAGATGGGACGTGGTGAGTTGTTAGTCAAGGATGCCATTAAGGCAAAAAAGACGCAATTATCAACACCTCACTGAGTTTGAACGAGGTCGTGCAAAAGGCTGTGGGCACCGGAATGTACGGTCGCAAGAAGACCGGGCTCCGGAGCCGCAATCGCGCTGCTGTTTCTCGCACAGTAGGCCTTCACAAGTGCTATACGCTCAGGCACGCTCTGTCGTGCCATTTTTACGTGCAAATAGCCGACAACAATAAGGCGCGTGCGCACGCGTGTACTGATTGCCATCACGCCCCACGGCCAACCGTGAAGTTGCAACGTGGCTATAATTTCGCACCTTACAAGCTCTCATCACATACTTTGCCATGATCTACAAACAGAATTAGGTATCATGTGATAGGTTGTACATCGTGTATATGGATATATAAAGGAGACTGACATTGTCACGTACGTCTTGTACATAATTGTTAATGCTTATTGCATGAAAGGTGACGGAGTGTCTTTATTATAAAAACGGCGTAATTAATGATTGCCTATATTAGTAGAGGTTGGAACGCCAGTGGAAATGAAATGGCTGGAGGAACTGAAGCCCTGGGTGGAAGGCCCACGCAGGAGTGTTGGTCCTGCTTAAACACAGGAAACAGTAAGACGTTCGTCGTAGCACCTAAGCGCTGGAGCGCAATAGAGTCGTGACCGGCCGGTTTGTAACCAAACCGGAAGGATTACACTTCGAAAACGCTGAAAATCTAGGACACAGGTGAGAGGAACAAAGAAGCGGCACCTCGGAAACCACCCAGGCTGAGTTATTTCCAAGGATTTTTACTCAGAAGTGTACCATTGTTCGAGTATAGGTTTTTCCTCGCAAACTTTCCGCGCTGAACGACAAAAGACTAAAATATACTTGGTCGGCGTTCGGAAGAATTGGTAGAGATGGAGAATATTCCTTAGTTTCGGGAATATGATTCGTTTTCGAAATTGCGATGGTGGGGAGCCAAGCCTTGCTTGGAAGCAGGTTTTTCCGTTTTGAGCTCCCGTGTGTGATGGTCGCTCAGAATCAGCTTCTTGTTGATATGGCTGGACTTGTTGTCTTTGCTCTCACAAGATTTTATAGTTAGAACGGTTAGGCACTGTACTGTTGTGAAATTATACGATTCTGGACTTCGCCTCCGGGTTGGAAGTCACCTTGAGTTCACAGCGTTCACTGATTGAGAGCACTTATTCTGCCTATACTTACGTTGAGACGTTATCCGAACTCCGTCCTTGTGGGTGGGAGTTCGCGTTTCTCGTCTGTAGGACACAGAGAGGAGAAGACAGTATTGGAGTGTAATAGTCAGAGGACCGCCTCCAGCGGTCCTAGCCGCGCGGGGTTAGCCGAGCGCTCCAAGGCGCTACAGTGATGGACTGTGCGGCTGATCCCGGCGGAGGTTCGAGTCCTCCCTCGGGCATGGATGTGTGTGTTTGTCCTTAGGATAATTTAGGTTAACTAGTGTGTAAGCTTAAGGACTGATGACCTTAGCAGTTAAGTCCCATAAGATTTCACACACATTTGAACATTTCAGCCGTCCTACTCTTTGAAAGAGTTTATTTTATGGCTGGAGTTCTTCCATCTTCGCAGACGCGTACGAGAACCATCACTCCGATGCACCGGACGCAGTACATACGGTGATATTGCTAATTGCTTTGGCTTATTAGAGGCTAAAAGGCTAAACAGCTGTGATCACGTAGGATTTATTTCCGCTGACGTTGCACTCCATTGTAGGTCATCTTTAAAAGTAGTGTCTTCTCGTGTTTGGTACATAGATGATGTCAGTCATTTCGCGTTATTTATATTAGATCAGGCACTCATAATAAAAGGGCAGATTTGTTCAATGGATCAGTAATTTTAGTTAGGAAATATAAATATTTGTAATAAAGATTGTTTTTAATATACAATAAATGTATAAGCAGGATGAACGTTTATCATTTGGTATAATTAGTTCCCTTAATCATTCATTTCTGTTTAGGTTGAAATTTATATGTTAAAGAGCATTAAGAGATCCTAAGATCTGCTTCAGGGGTAGTAAGACAGGGCCAAATCTTCATTTTTAGCGTTTATTATTTTCCGTTGTGCACAGTCATTTAACACCCGCCTGCAGTAGCATCTTGGACAGTTTGAACATCCTAACGCAAACCGTTCAGAAGTTATGACTATTTTATTTCATATACTTCAATAATTGTGACCCTGCACATATGAGTGTCGTTAAGAACCTATTGATGAAGCTGAAGCAGATCGGTCCTGTAAGGTAATATTTTGTTACTTTGTATCAGACCGTGTCTCGAACCCGGATTTTTCGCTTGCTGCGAGCGTTCGCCTTACCAGTTGGCTATCCGTGCACGACTCACGGCCAGGGCCAGACTTCCATATGTCGTCCACCAAGAGTCTGCAACCTGTCCTCGTACATCCATTACGTACATTCCTGTACAGGGGAGACATACAGCGTGATTCAAAAAGAATACCACAACTTTAGGAATTTAAAACTCTGCAACGACAAAAGGCAGAGCTAAGCACTATGTGTCGGCAAATTAAGGGAGCTATAAAGTTTCATTTAGTTGCACATTTGTTCGCTTGAGGCGCTGTTGACTAGGCGTCAGCGTCAGTTGATGCTAAGATGGCGACCGCTCAACAGAAAGCTTTTTGTGTTATTGAGTACGGCAGAAGTGAATCGACGACAGTTGTTCAGCGTGCATTACGAACGAAGTATGGTGTTAAACCTCCTGATAGGTGGTCTATTAAACGTTGGTATAAACAGTTTACAGAGAATGGGTGTTTGTGCAAAGGGAAAAGTTCTGGACGGCCGAGAACGAGTGATGAAAAAGTAGCACGCATCCAGCAAGCATTTGTTCGCAGCCCAGGAAAATCGACTTGCAGAGCTAGCAGAGAGCTGCAAATTCCACAATTTCAGCAGGATGGAGCGCCACCACATTGGCACTTATCTGTCCGTAACTACCTGAACGTCAACTACCCGAGGCGATGGATCGGCCGCCAGAGCACTTCATCACTGGCCTCCAAGAAGCCCTGATCTTACCCCCTGCGATTTTTTTCTTATGGGGGTATGTTAAGGATATGGTGTTTCGGCCACCTCTCCCAGCCACCATTGATGATCTGAAACGAGAAATAACAGCAGCTATCCAAACTGTTACGCCTGATATGGTACAGAGAGTGTGGAACGAGTTGGAGTATCGGGTTGATATTGCTCGAGTGTCTGGAGGGGGCCATATTGAACATCTCTGAACTTGTTTTTGAGTGAAAAAAAACCTTTTTAAATACTCTTTGTAATGATGTATAACAGAAGGTCATATTATGTTTCTTTCATTAAATACACATTTTTAAAGTTGTGGTATTCTTTTGGAATCACCCTGTATTATTGGAAAGAAGTTTGGCCGGTGTCGGCAGATAAATACGATATTGCAGTGCCTGTAGTATTCCGAATTAGGATGCAAAGTTCCTTGGGACTTACATGAATGCGACCGTTCATGATAAGCGAGAAATCCGAGTTCGAACCCCGTCTGGCACAAATTTTCATTGTCATCAATCCATTCTACAGATCGTGGTTGTCCACATTCGCAGCTGCGAATACATTTAATGCGTTTCATAACGGCGGCAGTCGCCGCAATGCCTGTTCCTTTCGGCATGCGAGAGTGAGGCTCTGTACAGCGATGTGATAGGAACGTGACTGTCGCACACCATACGACCCGACGACGACGAGTGACTGTGTCGGACACCATTTCTTTTCAAAACAGTACCGCTTTGGCTGAGATGTCATACACGCCATCCTTACAGCACAGCAGTACGTCGACAATATTCTAAGCCCCGTATCGTTGGCCTTCATGGCAACCCATCCCGCGTTTATATTTCAGTAAGATAATTCACGCCTGCACACGACGACAGTTTTTACTGTTTGTCTTCCTGCCTACCAAACCATATCTTAGAACGAAATTAGAATTATGTAATAACATATTTGTGAAGATGGTATCTGTTCTTTCGGACATGTCCATCCGCATCCGCACAAAAGATGATGGTCAAATGGCCGGTAAACCTTAACTGTATATAGTTATGAAGGTGGTATCTGTTCTTTCGGACATGTCCGAAAGAACAGATACCATCGGTAACCATGCAGCTCGTTAGAATGAAATTAAAATGAAATAAATACCACTAGCTGCATACAGGCGTTGATATAAGTCAACGGGGACAGTTGAAAATGTGTGCCCCGACCGGGTCTCGAATCCGGGATCTCCTGCTTACTGCTTACATGGCAGATGCTCTATCCCTTGGAGCCACCGAGGAGACAGAGGATAGTGCGACTGCAGGGACTTATCTCTGGCACACCTCCCGTGAGACCCACATCTGCAACTTATTGTCTCGCACTATATTCATAGTGCCCCTGCCCATTATAATCATTGCTCGCGGCTTTACTGCCGATTCCCGTAAGAGTTCGGGTACTGTTTGTCCATCCACACAAAAGATGATGGTCAAATGGCCGGTGAAACTTAACTATATATAGTTATGAAGATGGTATCTGTTCTTTCGGACATGTCCGAAAGGACAGATACCATATCCATATAAGTATATAGTTCTGGCAATACCGGCCATAACCTTCTTCTTCTGTGCGGATGCACACATATTACCTGAACTCTTACAGGACTTGGTAAGAATGTCTTCCACAATTAATGAGTGTGTTGGGTAGGGACACTACGAATGTAGTGTGTGTACATATATAAGGTGAGAATGTGGGTCTCGCGAGATGTCTCCCTTCCTCTCCACCCCAACCAGTTGCCATTGTGTCTCACCCTCTCTCCATCTCCACACCCTCCATCTCCTTTCCCGACGAAACTTCCACCGTCTACCCCTCCCGGATGATGAGCTTTGCCCTGACATTTATCCTTGCTACCAACTCTAACCCCATCTTCCTGCCTCCTCCTCAGGGCTCCCTCTCCTCCCCCTCTCTCCTCCTGAGCGGCTTTCCCCTCCTACTCCCCCTCCATCTCTTGTGCCTCCTTTCAGTGTCTCTGCACTCCCTCCTGCTCTGTCTTCCCTCTTCATCTCCCACCCCACGTGTCTCCTGCCTTTCCGTGTACCCGCCGTCGCCCCTACTCTCTTCTTCCCGCCGCTTCCCCTGCTCTCCCCCCCTTTTCCATCCTCTCTGACCTTTCCCTCGGCAGGTCCCACCTGGCAGTTTTATTCTTCGTCGTGTGTGCTACAAGTGGGTTTTAAGTGTGTTGTTCTGGAGTGTTTTTAATACTGTGGCCGACTTTTAACCTGTGCATGTCCATTCAGTGCCTTCTCTGTGTTTTAAGAATCGCCATGTATAATTCTCCCTCATGTCAGTCTATTTTTACCTCCATTTTCTCCCTTTACTCTGTTTTAAGTTCCCCTTTTTTATCGCCTTATGTATGTAACATTTTATTCTTATTTTAGTTGCCATGTCACTCGGCTGAAGAGCGGCGGATTGTGCCGCTGACAGCCGTCCCCTGCCCATATGGGGCAGGGGAATGAAATCACAATAAAGAAAAAAAAGTCTTGTAGAGGTGTGCGCAAGATAGTGCCTGCAGTCGTACTATCCTCTCTGCCCTCCGTGGCCCAGATGGATAGAGTGTCTGCCATGTAAGCAGGAGATCCCGGGTTCGAGTCCCGGTTGGGGCACACATTTTCACCTGTCCCTGTTGACATGTATCAACTCCTGTCAGAAGCTGAAGGTATTAATACACAATTCTAATTTCGTTCTTGACGGCTACAGGTCGTCAGTGGCGTCTGTTCTTTCAGATAGGTCCGAAAGGACAGGCACCATATCCATATAAGTATAAACTATACCTTGGTCAGCAAGATCGCCGAATCTCTCAACAATTTAGAAACGTTGGAGCATTATGGGCAGGGCCCTCCACCCGGCTCGAGATTTTGACGATCTACCACTCCAATTGGACAGAATTTGGCACGGCATTTCCCAACGGGACATTCAACAGCTCTATCAATCAATGTCAAACCGAAGAACTCAACTTGTGAAGCTATTCCTGTTGAATAAATCATTCAACTGTTCTGAGATTGTAATAATTTGTTTGTCCCATCAGATAATTTGGATAGTTACTTCGAGTGCGTCGTGTGTCGTGCGTCGGTTTTTCTTTTTGTTTTGTTTTTAATTTCATCATCCCTGGACCATAGTTCGCTTTAAGGAATCGTAATTTTTTTCAATACTGGCGTTCATGTATAATTCTCCCTCATTTGTAAGCCAGTGCGGCGGACTGATACTTCTACGGTAGTATATATGTCTTTTCAAATGGGGAACAGAACCTTTCCGTTTTGTACCTGCTTTCTTTAGTTTCAACATCAGTTGGACTCAAGAGAGATTCAGTTGAAGGTTTGAATCCCTTCATTGACGTTTTCTGATAGATTTTTGCGAGAATCTGACTGTGAAACTTACTGTACGATTAGCTTTTCTTTCCGATACCTGCAGCAGCCTGGCCCCACTCAGACGAATCCCGAGATCCATTGGCTGGATTAGAAGCAGACAGCACTGCCTGACTCTGTATAAACTTTCAGCTAGTACATTACTACATCATCTGTAACATCAGCAAATAAAACCACTTAGAATTAAAGTTCAGAGATACAAATAGTAAGAAATAAAATACGCTAAAATATTATAAATATTATACTGAAAATAATACGGTTCTTTCACTCTGCCTGCCAAATCAGTTTCTTCGAACAGCAACTCCTCCAGGGACAGAATTAACTCCTTGATCTACGTCAAGGCTACCGGCGAGTGATAACACCCACTTGGCCCCAATCACAGTAAACTCGAGTTCACAAAGTCGCAACGTTCGGTCAGCTATTACTACAACAAAGCTGCTGTTGTAAAATCTTGCACGCCGCGTAAAAAAAAAGACAGTTTACGAAGCTCATACCTGTTGCGACATGATACCGTACTTCGTAAGCTGCCTGTTTCCGCTTCTTTCTCTCCACGAGGATCCGTGGTCAATTTCTCGATATCGTGAATTCCGTGCAACCCTCAGAAATTGATGCACGTTTACGCCTTTCCACTAATCAGCCCTGCCACGGGCGTTCTAGTTGATTTAAACTGCTTGAGTGTGTTGCAGTTCCCAGCAGTCATGTTTAATCTCAGCCTGAAAATGGACAGATTGTGGATGAAGTAGAAGAAAGTATTTAGCTTACAGCACGTAGTACTTCACGGTACGTGTGGTCTAGGGACGCCGGCCGCGGTGGTCTAGCGGTTCAGGCGCTCAGTCCGGAACCGCGGGACTGCTACGGTCGCAGGTTCGAATCCTGCCTCGGGCATGGGTGTGTGTGATGTCCTTAGGTTAGCTAGGTTTAAGTAGTTCTAAGTTCTAGGGGACTGATGACCACAGATGTTAAGTCCCATAGTGCTCAGAGCCATTTGAACCATTTTGTGCCAGCACGGTAGCTCAGCGTGTTCGGCCAGAGAGCCGGTTGGCCTCTGTAATAAAACTGAGTGAAAGGATCAACCACCGAACTTGAACAGGATGTCTTGAGACGTCCGCAATGACCGAACACAACGATCAACAATGAACAAAATGCAAAAAAAAAAGGGGGGTAGCGTATTATGATTATAAATCATAACGTCTTCGGTCCCGGGTTCGAATCCTGCCGTTGCTTAATTTTTGATTAATAGTCAGCATTGGCGGCCGAAGGCTTCCGGCATAGGAAGTCACACTCACTCTGCCAACGGCCTTGTCAAAGAGGGCGGAGGAGCGGGCAGAGGTTCAGCGGAATTCCTAGGGAAATCAGAGTTTAAAAGATCTTTGGAGGACTTAAGATAAAATAAAGCAGAGGGGATAGATAACATTTCATCAGAATTTCTAAAATCATTGGGGGAAGTGACAACGACTATTCACCTTGGGACTTTGGTGACATACCAACTGACTTTCGGAAAAGCATCGTCCTCACAATTCCGAAGACGGCAAGAGCTGAAAAGTGCGAGAATTATCGCACAATCAGCTTAACAGCTCATGCATCGAAGCTGCATACAAGAATAATATACAGAAGAATGGAAAAGAAAATTGAGAATGCGCTAGATGACGATCAGTTTGTCTTTAGGAAAGGTAAAGGCACGAGAGAGGCAATTCTGACGCTGCGGTTAATAATGGAAGCAAGACTAAAGAAAAACCAAGACACCTTCATAGGATTTGTCGACCTGAAAAAAGCGTTTGACAATGTAAAATGGTGCAAGGTGTTCGAAATTCTGAAAAAAGAGGGGGTATGCTACAACGAGGAACGGGTCATATACAATATGTGTAACAGCCAAGAGCGAATAGTAAGAGCGGACGACCAAGAACGAAGTGCTCGTATTAAAAAGGGTGTAAGACAAGGATGTAGCCTTTCGTCCCTACTGTTCAATCTGTACATCGAAGAAGTAGAAAATAAAAGAAAGATTCAGGAGTGGAATTAAAATTCAAGGTGAAAGGATATCAATGATGCAATTCGCTGATGACATTGCTATCCTGAGTGGAAGTGAAGAAGAATTACATGATCTGCTGATCTGAATGAACAGTCTAGTGAGTACAGAGTATGGATTGAGAGTCAATCGAAGAAAGACGAAGGTAATGAGAAGTAACAGAAATGAGAACAGCGAGAAACTTAATATCAGGGTTGATGGTCACGAAGTAGATGAGGTTAAGGAATTCTGCTACCTAGGCAGTAAAATAACCAATGACGAACGGAGCAAGGAGGACATCAAAAGCCGGCCGAAGTGGCCGTGCGGTTAAAGGCGCTGCAGTCTGGAACCGCAAGACCGCTACGGTCGCAGGTTCGAATCCTGCCTCGGGCATGGATGTTTGTGATGTCTTTAGGTTAGTTAGGTTTAACTAGTTCTAAGTTCTAGGGGACTAATGACCCCAGCAGTTGAGTCCCATAGTGCTCAGAGCCATTTGAACCATTTTTGGACATCAAAAGCAGACTAGCAATGGCAAAAAGGGCAAGAGAAGTCTACTAATATCAAATATCGGCCTTAGTTTGTGGAAGAAATTTCTGAGAATGTACGTCTGGAGTACAGCATTGTATGGTAGTGAAACATGGACTGTAGGAAAATTGGAACAGAAGAGAATCGAAGCATTTGAGATGTGGTGCTACAGACGGATGCTAAAAATTAGGTGGATAGATAAGGTAAGGAATCGGGAGGTTCTGTGCAGAATCGGAGAGGACAACACTGATGAGAAGGAACACGATTGTAGGACATGATTCAAATGGGTCTAAGCACTATGGGACTTGACATCTGAGGTCATCAGTCCCGTAGACTTAGAACTACTTAAACCTAACTAACCTAAGGACATCACACACATCCATGCCCGAAGCAGGATTCGAACCTTCGACCGTAGCAACAGCGCGGTTCCGGACTGAAGGGCCTTATACTGCTCGGTCACAGCGGCCGGCGATGATAGGACATCTGTTAAGACATAAGGGAATAACTTCCATGGTACTAGAGGGAGCGGTTGAGGGTAAAAACTGTAGAGGAAGACAAAGATTGGAATACATTGGGCAGATAATTGCGGACGTAGGTTGCGAGAGCCACTCTGAGATGAAGAGGTTAGCACAGGAAAGGAATTCGTGGCGGGCCGCATCAAACAAGTCAGAAGACTGATGACAAAAAAAAAAAAAAAGAAAGAATACTTCAACACGCAAACGCTGAATTTCGTCACTTATTGGCGCTTCACGTACAAGAGTACGACGGACGTTACGTATGGACGGCTTCCCTTCTTGTAGCTTATGGCGGGTAGACATGTCTTGTGACTTCACGGCTTGTCGAGGAGCTCGTTTTAAACTGTTTATTATTTCAATAACAATTTCCATAACTATTAATACATTTATCCTACTCTGCAGCAGATAAGGAGATGAGGGTAGACGATTTGAGTTTTGTCGTTGATTACAAATCAAGAAGTAATCCGATAAGTTCAGTTCATTGAGGAAGCCACATTCACTCCTGACGGTATCAATAACAATCGTAGCTCACTTACACGACTTTGAGGAGAAACATTTCCAACTGCGCTTCTCTGTAAATACATGGTGTATTATGACTGACATTTATTTGACTGGGCCTGTTGCGTTAAAGCATCGTTTTACAGGTCCGCTGATGTACTTTCTAGGAAACGAGCTTCTAGCGTTACTGGAAGAGGTTCCTTTGGCTATAAAGACGGGTGTCGGTTATTTTTGAGAACATTTCTCGTGGAGAAAAACATCAGTCTGACTAAAACACTTTACAAACGTATTAAAAACATTGACCGCAATCAAATATTTATTTGCAGTTGTTACCGGTTTCGGTCAAAATGTGACGATCTTCAGGCAATTTATAGCGTGTTGGTAGGCGGTGGCTGTGAATGGAGCAGTTGATACCTGCGGATGAGATTCGTGGAGACACAACAGCTGCTCCGTTCACTCCCACCGCTTGCCGTTGTGGTATAAATGGTCTGATGAGGTTCACATCCCGACCATAGCCGGTAATCATCGCAAACAAATGTTTTATTGCTCTCAAGACTGTTTTTAACCCATTTTTAAAGATGGGTAAGTTCTTCCAGCAAGACGGGTCTCCTCCACATCCTAGACGTCATCTAACCTAACATTCCCCAGAAGATGGACTAGAGTAATTAAAGTCTTTATTATTTCAGAAGTAATCGCCATAACTGTTGATACTGTTATACCACTATGCGACAAGACGTTCACAGCCTCCATAAAAAAATGTCTGTGGTCGTCTACGGTACCATGATTGTACCGAAACGTGCTCCTTTTCGTCCGAAGCAAATAACAGCCACAGATGTCTTTCTTCAGGGCACCAAGAATATGGAAATAGCATAGAGAGAGATCCTAATGTTATGGTGGGTGTGCGAGGGATCCCAGCAAAACTTTGCAGCGTAAACGAAAGAGCACCATTCTGATGCAGGATAATGCTCACCCACATGTTGCAAAGGTTATTTCGAGGACGCCTAAGAAGTTTCGCTGGGAAGTCCTTACACATCTCTATATAGTATTCATCTTTTTCCGTTCGATTTCTAAATTTTTTGGAGCTCTGAAGAAAGACATTCCTGGCCGCCGATTTGCTTCGGACGATGGAGCGCACGCCTGAGTACAATCATGGTTCCGCAGGCAGCGCAAACATTTTTCCATGAAAGTTGTGACCGTCTTGTCTCGCAGCGGGATAAACGTATTAACATTTATGTTGGTTACTTTTGAAATAACAAACAGTTTACTTGCCCTTTTTTCAGTTGTCTCGTTCTCATTTCACTGCCCTTATAGAACACTTCAAGCATTAACACCACCATCTTAAGGTATCTGTATTTTTTATTGATCCCGTCTCGAAACTTTTTGGACAGACATAGTTGGTATATTGTACAATATGTTTTATTCGTATTAGTTTATACCACCACGTACCAAAATACATCCTTAAAAAATTGGGGGAACATGACTTTGGGCGTCTGATATCATCCGTTGAGCAATAATTGAAAAGTGGATATGTTACCAAATTATTATACCTTTATCCCTCATAAATTAAGAGCACAACAAAACGTCATTGCATCCTCGATCTTTTACATAAAAGGAACTGAAATGTTCGACAGGTGTCGAAAACAAAGTACAAACAACCTTTCATGCCGTCATCCTGAGTGCTTTTCATTGGACGTTGAGAGCTTCAACAACGTGTATGCCCTCCATGAGCGTTTATCACTGCCTGACACCGATAGGTCTACGGAGGTCCTGCGGTATCCGATCCCATTCTTCCCATTCTTGGAGAGTCTGTGGTGGAAGAGGACGACCACAGACACGTCTGTCAAGCATGTCTCACACATACACGGTTGGGTTTAGGGAGGGACTCACTGCTGGCCATTCCATTACTACAATACCCAGGCTTTGCAAGACATCCCTGCTGACATGTGCCACATGGGCCCTGGCATTAGAAGGAAATCAGGGCCACCACCATATGATAATTGGAATTTTGTGGCAAGTTCCTATGGGACCAAACAGCTGGGGTCATCAGTCCCCAGGCTTACACACAACTTAATCTAACTTAAACTAACTTACGCTAACGACAACACACACACACCCATGCCTGGGGGAGGACTCGAACCTCCGACTGGGGGAGCAGTGCGAACCGTGGCAAGGCGCCCAAGACCGCGCGGCTACCCCGCGCGGCCGCCACCGAATGCAGCAGCCACCACATAGTCCAACAGGAACTGTCCGATGTACTGCCTGGCGGTAAGGCAGCAATGGACAAAGACAAGATCCGTATGGCTGCCAACACTGACCCCTCAACACAACATCATAGACCGCTGGAAACCTGTCGATTTCCTGGACAACATTCAGCAGATACCACTCGCCGTGGGCCTCCACACACGCACCCCAGCACGGCCATCACCTTACGCAATAGAATGTCTGGACTGGTGCGTGAATAAAGAGTTTCGCCAGTGACAAAGTTGCCAGCTGACATGGGAGCGGCAGAACTGAGGCTAGGGTACTCGAACAGGACGGAAGGTCCTTCCTCGTAAGGATTACAGCCCGATCGGATACAGCGGCTCCAGTGGCTCTTCTGAGATCGTCTTGTAGTTCTCTGGTGGTATCTGTACAACGCCGCAACGCAGAGATGACCAGATATTGGCACTCACGTGGGGCTTGCCGCCTGTGTCAAAATAGATCAATATACAGGACGTTATCGATGTATTGGTATGCACGCGACAAATATACGGGACGTTATCGATGTATTGGTATGCACGCGACAGCATGAGTATCTAATACGTTACTAAATGCTACGCTTAAAAACGGAATTTTTCGGTGCTCATGCATCGGGTTCTATTGGTAATGAAAAGGCAGGGTCAAGTCTTCTGTATAGACCTTCTACTAGGTACCATCTGTATACCCAACAGGAGGATCGTCTTCTTGTCACTACTGTATATTACAGGGTCAAATTACAAATACTACACACTTCCACCTGCTTTGGCAAATGGGGCAAATCGATTGGTTCTTTTTACATTTGATGTGGCCTGTGGTGAGCTTCATGGGACTTACGGAGGCACGATAAGTTCATAGACGGTTCCGCGGAAAACCACACAAAAATGGTTTTTACTACATTTTTGCCGGCACCAGCGGACCAAACCTCAGCCGAACAGTCCAGGCGGTTATGCACAGCAAATGGCTGAAATGTTTACGATCTATTCCTAAGATCCCAATCTCGAACAACCTTGAAAATTTTCTTCATACCTTCATCCGCTTCTGAGATACAGAGGTTAAAATTTGCCTTACTTGTACACCTAGAATACGCACGTAAAATCCGATGTGATTCGGAAACATAGTTGATAACGTGACGGAGAAATGTGCTGTCTCCGCTATCATCTGGGAACCCTACGCACATGCAAATTTTTTGCACGTAATATCCTGACTTTTCATACTGCGAATGATATCTCATAACCTCACTTTCTTCGTTCGTTCGTGGGCTAACCAAAGTGACGATGTGTTGACGCTCGGTCTAGTATTAAGTGTTGCATTACTTCAGTTTCATATAACCAAAGAGTGTGAATTTTGGTGACAGCTAGATTTCTTTTCATGTAAGTTACATGCCCTCCTGCAGCAGAGAAAAGAGGGGAATCAGCGGAAAAATTCTCCTATCGGAGCAGAAAAATGCGAATATGTTCCTGTTTACTTAAAAGACTCTGACTGAAATGTTGGGTACCATCTGCCTCATTCTGCCTTTTTCGGCGCCCATAAAAATTTTGGCATGTGTACATATTTGCGGCTTTTTATGCTGAGAGATAACAGTGGCAATGGCAAAGAGACGGAAAAGTAATAAATACTGGAATACAGTAGACTGTTGTTGTACTACGGAAAGAGCGAAAGGGGCAATGGCATGTGAGAGAAAGAGAGGCACACAGTCGCAGTGGAACATGATTGACAGTAAAAGAACAGTGCTTGGAAAAATAGTGAAGGAGACAGTGTCAGGAGAGAGGAATAAAGAGAAGGAGAAAATGGAAATGGGTGAGAGCAAGTCACAATGAGAGACAAAATATATGGCAATGACAACGTGAGAGGCACCCACATGCCTTGCTCATACTGTGGCATCAAGCAGTCAGGCCTGCAAGATGAGTGGTCTGCCAAGCGAGTGGATTCATTCTTATTTATCGAGTAATATGAACTCTCGTACTCACAATTAAGTTACCAATTATCCTCCTACATGACTAATACGCAACGGAAACGCACATCTGACTATCAGTGATTTACAGAACTCTGACTGTTCACTACGCACTGGCAATACCACATTTTCTTTTTTGTCTTTTATTTAACGGCTTTTATCAACACGTGGCCACCGCACTGAATATGAATGGCGCACACATTATAATTTCGGGACATCATGACAACATATAATTCGAAGGAAAAGTCCACCAATATTTTCTTTTCACTATCTTATTTATTCCGATAAATTCTATAACCTAAACACACAAATTCTATAACCTACAACAATAACACATGAGAAATTCCGCCCAGTGGGCATGGCTTTACAATGGTGAAACTCTATATTATGGTCTCGTAATTATTTAACGCTACAGTGCACTTTCTGGATAGGATGGTGGATCTTTTATTATTTCTCACACTTCGACTCTCACAATCATCATCACGAAACTTTCCTCCATATTGAGCGGTACAGAAGGAACAAGAATAACCCACTGATCTTTTGAAACTACCTTGCTACTCTCCCATGCAAACCACACATACTTAAATTACATGACATACACCACACTGCAACATGAAATACAAGACAGGGAATAGTCACAACATTATCACTTTCAGCTTTCCCACTTCAATTAATATTTATCCCAGTTTCACATGACACTGCCCCACTTCGTAATTCCACTTTCCTACTATGAACTCTGGAGATATATGCACGTTTTCCTGTGCAATGCAAGCCATGTGGCGTTGCTGGATAGACGGCCGACTCACCTTGCTTCTCTCTCAGAGTTTGAATCTAGCGTCACACGGAATCATATCACGCAAAGTAATATTAAGAACGTATTCATCACACACGCGAGTCCTCAACTGATACCATGGACGAGTAATTCTCTTTATCCTTTGTCTCATACACAGATTGAGACTCGCACAGTACTCACCACGTGGAAGTACTCGTCTCTAATTTCAAGTTCTGCACACGCCATTTCTTAAATATTTCAACTTATGGTACACACGCTATTTCTTAAATACACTCCTGGAAATGGAAAAAAGAACACATTGACACCGGTGTGTCAGACCCACCATACTTGCTCCGGACACTGCGAGAGGGCTGTACAAGCAATGATTACACGCACGGCACAGCGGACACACCAGGAACCGCGGTGTTGGCCGTCGAATGGCGCTAGCTGCGCAGCATTTGTGCACCGCCGCCGTCAGTGTCAGCCAGTTTGCCGTGGCATACGGAGCTCCATCGCAGTCTTTAACACTGGTAGCATGCCGCGACAGCGTGGACCTGAACCGTATGTGCAGTTGACGGACTTTGAGCGAGGGCGTATAGTGCGCATGCGGGAGGCCGGGTGGACGTACCGCCGAATTGCTCAACACGTGGGGCGTGAGGTCTCCACAGTACATCGATGTTGTCGCCAGTGGTCGGCGGAAGGTGCACGTGCCCGTCGACCTGGGACCGGACCGCAGCGACGCACGGGTGCACGCCAAGACCGTAGGATCCTACGCAGTGCCGTAGGGGACCGCACCGCCACTTCCCAGCAAATTAGGGACACTGTTGCTCCTGGGGTATCGGCGAGGACCATTCGCAACCGTCTCCATGAAGCTGGGCTACGGTCCCGCACACCGTTAGGCCGTCTTCCGCTCACGCCCCAACATCGTGCAGCCCGCCTCCAGTGGTGTCGCGACAGGCGTGAATGGAGGGACGAATGGAGACGTGTCGTCTTCAGCGATGAGAGTCGCTTCTGCCATGGTGCCAATGATGGTCGTATGCGTGTTTGGCGCCGTGCAGGTGAGCGCCACAATCAGGACTGCATACGACCGAGGCACACAGGGCCAACACCCGGCATCATGGTGTGGGGAGCGATCTCCTACACTGGCCGTACACCACTGGTGATCGTCGAGGGGACACTGAATAGTGCACGGTACATCCAAACCGTCATCGAACCCATCGTTCTACCATTCCTAGACCGGCAAGGGAACTTGCTGTTCCAACAGGACAATGCACGTCCGCATGTATCCCGTGCCACCCAACGTGCTCTAGAAGGTGTAAGTCAACTACCCTGGCCAGCAAGATCTCCGGATCTGTCCCCCATTGAGCATGTTTGGGACTGGATGAAGCGTCGTCTCACGCGGTCTGCACGTCCAGCACGAACGCTGGTCCAACTGAGGCGCCAGGTGGAAATGGCATGGCAAGCCGTTCCACAGGACTACATCCAGCATCTCTACGATCGTCTCCATGGGAGAATAGCAGCCTGCATTGCTGCGAAAGGTGGATATACACTGTACTAGTGCCGACATTGTGCATGCTCTGTTGCCTGTGTCTATGTGCCTGTGGTTCTGTCAGTGTGATCATGTGATGTATCTGACCCCAGGAATGTGTCAATAAAGTTTCCCCTTCCTGGGACAATGAATTCACGGTGTTCTTATTTCAATTTCCAGGAGTGTATTTCAACTTATTGTACACACACTAGTAATTCAGCTTAACTTAAGCACACGGAAGTATTTCAACTTATTGCTACACGTGGTTTCATTGTGACCGTTGGTCACTTCCGAAGATTACTACAATCCCATTAATATTACCTGCCTGACATTTAATTCTCCCCACAAAACTTCCTGAAATAGAGAAATTATTATATCAAACTACTCTTAAATATTCCACATGCATACCATGTCTCCACTCTTTTGTGTTTACGGAGCACAACTAAAACAGGTCTTAACAGCACAAGATCCAGCGGCAGAGTGCTGAAACATGGCCGTTCTGTAGGTCATCTCGCACCTCTGTCGAGGTGGGGGGAAGACCATGCTACCGTATTGGTCAGCTACATTTCAGGCGCTCAAAGCTCAGGTAAATTTCATCTCTTTGGTCCCACCAAAGGTGGCCAAAGGATCGACTCAAAGATGATCATATATTCACATTCACTATCTGCGGTTAGCAGACGACCATACATTCATTCATTTCACAGATCTCACCAAACTGGATGTAGGGATTTATTTTGTGGGAGTGCACATGTGATCAATTAAATAAATAAATTGTCATTCTTTCCCACACTGCTATCCGGCTTCGCTGTGTTAATTGAAATTGAGTTATTTTACAAAAAAAATGTGTTGTTCTGACAAAAATAATGAAGTATGTTGTACCTAATTTCAATGTCGGGCGGTACTGTACCCTTTCAAACGAGCAAGAGGTAAATAGTGACAATGGAATGGCAGCAGTAGGAAGGAAAGAATGAGACATTACCACAAGAGAGAATAAGAGGGAGACAGTGAGAGGAAACTCTTGTAGTAGTACTGTGGCACAGGAGACAACGACAGAGGGGCACGAAGAGACGACGACAGTGAGATCGGCTGAATGAGTGAGTAGGATTGGGCAATTGGGAGTGGACAGGCATAAGCGACCTACAGCGATGAAGAAGTGGATGTGAGTGACTTGAAGTAGAATAGCCTTGGGGAGTGAGAAGTGAGCTGCATGTTAAAAAGAGCGCAAATATGTTCGCATGCAAAAATTTTTGGGAAAATTTTGAAAGGTACTTGAGCTGGTGCGTTTCTGGCGCCAGTTTCCATCGATCGACATTTTGATCTTTGAGTCGACTTCGATGCTTATTTGTCTTTTGCTCACCTTTGGGGGGTCGGGATCGGCGGTGAGCGGCAGTCACGTGGGACTGTGTACGTAGGCAGGACGAGTTGGACAACGAAGGAGCGGGGCCAGCGGATACAGCGTGCTGAGTAGTGAGGGCGGATCCACCGCCCATGGTGACTTGGTTTTCCTGGAGGTCGGAAGGACAAGCTCCTTCGAGTCTGTTATAAGCTGGCCGATTGAATTGGAGCCGCCAAGTTGCTTCTGTGGGTTGCGTGCGGCTTCATTGAATATGCCAGTGTACTAAAAATCCTTTGGAATTGTTTTAGTTGTTTATCACTTACCTCGGTGTTGACGGCAGTTGAGGAAGTGTGGCTACGCCCAACCAACCGGCATGAAGCGTGGTGAAAGACGTAGCTAGAAGTGCAGCGAGTAGTGAGCAAGTCCGGCTCTGGCGTTTCGAGACACGCCGAGAGACGTCCTCTATTCTACCTTGTAGTTCATTTGGTAGTTTTGCGTGTAAATGTGTGCCGAGACAATTCTTGTAATCTTAGCTTTAGGGCATGATTTTTAGCGAACTTACTAATCAAAGTTTAAGGGCTGGCACTGGCCAAGTAACTCACGAAGGCTAATTTGTTTCTGTTCAGTTGTATTGATCACCTGTTCTTTAGATAAGATTGTGTAGTTTATGTCTCAGAATATTGTCTGCCGTTGATGTGTGTTGTGTTACACATAATTGGCAGCGGTCGACGCTAGCATACTGGGAGCAGAGAACCACGGAGGCAGAGAGATATTTAAGGCGCTGTCCTCTCCTTTACATCTTGGGTTATGTTGTCACTGTTGCGTGATTCCATCTTTCCGGTGGAGAATTATATCATATGAAGTTCAATTGCAGTGCAAAGCTGAGTACATTTCTATGTCATTTCCTGTCCCGTGGATCTCTCGTATTGATTTGAATCCTTGGTCTGTTCGCGTCTATCGCTAATTCACACGCAATATTGAAACGACCTCATTTTAGGGGTATTGTTGTAGTTGTTATCATTCTAAGAATATTGTTGATTAATCAATTGAGTAAGTAAATCTGAGGATTGGTTTGGTCAAAATTATAGCACCTCTGTAATTGTTTTAGTCATTTGCATATAGCTTTGTTTAGGAAAGTTGGCTAGTGAAACCTTGAAAGATCTGTGTTCTTACCCTTAATCTGTTCCTCAGCTGATTGGAAGTAATGAGAGTGCTGATGGGAATTGTATGGACATTTGTACTATCTAAGTAAAGCTATACCTGAGTATATTTACCTAGTCATATCCAAATTTCTAGTTTTATGAGTCTTGTTCCGGTTAAACAAATTTATTTGTTATTTGTCCAAGTGATCGGGCCTTGTAAGGCAGTCTCCTGTATTATTGTGATTCTATAATGCTTTTGATTGTAATAAAATATGTAGCAACTACAACGGATTGCTATTGTGTTTTTGGTGTGTCAGTACCATTACAGTACTGAGGAAGGGAGAATGAGGTAGCCAGTACCCCACTTCTCAGTCAGTCTTTTATATAAACAGGAATATATTCGCATTTTCTTTTTTTGCTCCGATAAGAGCATTTTTCCGCTAGTTTACTATTCCTCCTGAAACATTACGTGTTTCGACTTTTCGTACCGCGAATGATATATCTCATAACCTCACTTTCTTCGTTCGGTCGTGCGCTAACCGAAGTGACGCTGTATTGACGCTCGGTCTAGTATGAAAACACTCACCCGTCGACGCTGTCTTCGTCCTCCCTTCCACTGACGTACGGTGTGAATCGAACTTAAGTGGCCTCGTAGTGGCCAGCCATGTATGTATGTCACGTATCTCCGTGATGATCCACTACACTGTAACAAAGAAATACACTATTGGCCATTAAAATTGCTGCAGCACGAAGATGACGTGCTACAGACGCGAAATTTAGCCGACAGGAGAATTTGCTGTGATATGATTAGCTTTTCAGAGCACTCACACAAGGTGGCGATACCTACAACGTACTAACATGAGGAAAGTTTCCAACCGATTTCTCATACACAAACAGCAGTTGACCGGCGTTGCCTGGTGAAACGTTGTTGTGATGCCTCGTGTAAGGAGGAGAAATGCGTACCATCTCGTTTCAAACTTTGATAAAGGTCTTATTGGAGCCTATCGCGATTGCGGTTTGTCGTATCGCGACATTGCTGCTCGCGTTGGTCGAGATCCATTGGCTGTTAGCAGAATATGGAATCGGTGGGTTCAGGAGGGTAATACGGAACGACGTGCTGGATCCCAGCGGCCTCGTATCACTAGCAGTCGAGATGACAGACATCTTGTCCGCATGGCTGTAACAGATCGCGTAGCCACGTCTCGATCCCTGACGTGGGGACGTTTGCAAGGCAACAACCATCTGCACGAACAGTTCGACGACGTTTGCAGCAGCTCGGAGACCATGGCTGCGGTTACCCTTGACGCTACATCACAGACAGGAGCGCCTGCGATGGTGTACTCAACGACAAACCTGGGTGCACGAATGGAAAAACGTCATTTTTTTTTCAGATGAATCCAGGTTCTGTTTACAGCATCATGATTTTCGCATCCGTGTTTGGCGACATCGTGGTGAACGCACATTGGAAGCGTGTATTCGTCATCGCCATACTGGCGTATCACCCGGCGTGATGGTATGGGGTGCCATTGGTTACATGTCTCGGTCACCTCTTGTTCGCATTGACGGCACTTTGAACAGTGGACGCTACATTTCAGATGTGTTACGACAGGTGGCTCTACCCTTCATTCGATCCCTGCGAAACCCTTCATTTCAGCAGGATAATACACGACCGCACGTTGCAGGTCCTGTACGGACCTAGCTGGATACAGAAAATGTTCGACTGCTGCCCTGGCCAGTACATTTTCCAGATCTCTCACCAATTGAAAACGTCAATGGTGCCTGAGCAATTGGCTCGTCACAATACGCCATTCACTACTCTTGATGAACTGTGGTATCATGTTGAAGCTGCACGGGCAGCTGTACCTGTACACGGCATCCAAGCTCTGACTCAATGCGCAGGCGTATGAAGGCCGTTATTACGGCCAGAGGTGGTTGTTCTGGGTACTGATTTCTCAGGATCTATGCACCCAAATTGCGTGAAAATGTAATCACATGTCGGTTCCAGTATAATAGATTTGTCCAAAGAATACCCGTTTGTCATCTGCATTTCTTCTTGGTGTAGCAATTTTAATGGCCAGTATTGTATTATTTCGCGAATCTCGAAGTGTGTTATCTTATTAGAGCGAGTAGAGCTTGAAAGCGGATGAGCCAGTGTGGAGGCGGTTGCTGGAGAGAAGGGGGCGGCCCGCCGTTCTTGCGCGGAGCCTCCCGCGGCGGCACAAAGGGAGATGGGGTGGGGGCGGAGGGGGAGGACAGGCGGCCGCGACCTCCGGCCTGAATGAAAAACAAGCAGCCGCCGCGTCGCCTGCAGTCTGCCGCTGCTATTCCTGGCCCGCCCGCCGCCCTGGAGAAGCGCCAACTCTGCCCGCCCGGCGCCGGCGGTACTGCACGCATTCACAAAGGTGACTCCCTGGAATGAATGGGTCCCACACTGGCAGCCCCGTTACGGAACTTCCAGTAGACAAAGGGCGCTCCTACGACGCCTACACACAGGCAGGTGCAGCCTGTTGTTTTACACAATGAACCTCTGCGTGTGTATTCTGCCAATTACTCCGAAGTGCGCAAGGATCCCCTTTATTGGATCATACATTAAGAATTTTCTGCTTTTCATTCATAAAAGGAACACGAGGACTGCTTGTGTATCTTTCTGCTCTAGCAGTTGTCTGCTTGATTATATCGCTATGGATAAATACATTCTTTGACAAGAGGTATCCAGACACCTATTATTGGATATTGTCACAGGTGTGGTCTACAAGTCGCCTTTATCACGGCTCTGCAGAGGACACGTTCAATGAGGTGATTCAATGTCTGTCAGTCTCCATGAAGAGCCGAAACTAGAAAAGGTGGTGATGTTGACAGCTGGGGTCTGGAGCCAAGTCGACGTTGTAACTCATATGTGATCCATTGGCTTCAGGTTGGGGCTCGGTGCAGGCTAGTCCATTTCAGGAACGCTATCCTTCACGAACCATTACCCTACGGAAGCTGCTTTTATAACATGCTCCATTATCATACTCATACGAACAATCATCGACTCCAAACAGTTCTTCTACTGAAACTTCCTGGCAGATTAAAACTGTGTGCCGGACCAAGACTCGAACTGCGACCTTTGCCTTTCGCGGGCAAGTGCTCTACCATCTGAGCTACACAGTAACGACTCACCCCCTGTCCTCACACCTTTACTTCCGCCAGTACCTCGTCTCCTACTTTCCAAACTTCACAGAAGCTCTCCTGCGAACCCTGCAGAACTAACACCCCTGGAAGAAAGGATATTGCGGAGACATGGCTTAGCCACAGCCTGGGGGATGTTCCCAGAACGACTGCAATGGACAGTGGATGACAGAAATCGAGTGATGAATGGCGCTATAACCTACGACAATCTGATGAAAGAGTTTTGGTTTGGCAGAAGCCTGGAGAACGTTACCTAGCATAATGTGAAGTGCCAACAACGAAGTAGTTGACAGTACGGTGGTGTTTTCCATGGACTGTGTGTGGTCTCGTCGTTGTGCTTAAGGAAACGGTAAATGCAGAAGGATATAAACCCATTTTACAGCATTGTGCACTGCAACAGAAGAGGAACTCCAGAATCAGATTTTCACTCTGCAGCGTAGTGTGCGCTCATATGAAACTTCCTGGCAGATTAAAACTGTGTGCCAAACCGACACTCGAACTCGGGACCTTTACCTTTCACTGCAAGTGCTCTACCATCTGAGCTACCCAAGCACGACTCACGCCCCGTCCTCACAACTCTACTTCCGCAGTATCTCGTCTCCTCCTTTCCAAAACTTCACGGTAGCTCTCCTGCGAACCTTGCAGAACTAGCACTCCTGGAAGAATGGATATTGCGGAGACATTGCCTAGCCACAGCCTGGGGGATGTTTCCAAAATGAGATTTTCATTCTGCAGCGCAGTTTGCACTGATATGAGGACGGGGGCGTGAGTCGTGCTTGGGTAGCTCACATGGTAGAGCACTTGCACACAAAAGGCAAAGGCTCCGAGTTCGAGTCTCGGTCCGGCACTCAGTTTTAATCTGCCAGGAAGTTTCATATCAGCGCACGCTCCGCTGCAGAATGAAAATCTCATTCTGTATTTCCTCTACTGTTGCAGTCCACAATGCTGTAAAATGAGTTTACATCCTTCTAAGTTTACCGTTTCCTTAAGCACAAAGACGAGACCGTACACAGTCCACGAAAAACACCCCCGTACTGTAAACTACCTACTTTGTTGTTGCCACCACACATTATGCTAGGTAACGTTCTCCAGGCTTCTGCCAAACCAAAACTCTTTCAGCGGTTTGTCGCAGGTTATAGCGTCATTCATCACTAGATCACTCGATTCCTGTCATCCACTGTCCATTGCAATCCCTCTTTATACCATCTCAAGCGTCACTATAAAAATGTGTGGTTAATGAGTGGCTGCTCGGCCGTTGCATCTCTTTCTTATCAACTCTCCACGCAACAGTCATTGTGCTAGCTGGACCGCCTGTAGCACTACGTAACTTACAGGCGATTTCTTCCGCTGAATTCATGAATTTTTTTACGACCACCCTCCTCAAAAATCGCGGGCGACTTTACACCAGATGCTGAAGAAGCTCCAAGACGATTGTAACGGGACCACGGTTTAGGATAGGAAAAGTTAGTTTTGTGCGATATTCGGAGCACGAGTTACAGCCAGGTGCGGGCCGGATTGCAGTAAGCTATGCATACCAGCAGTTGCGAGGGCAAATAGAGGCCACATGGGCGTAGAACTGCTGGAGAGGGCACACACAGCAGTTTCCATGGCGCAAGTTACAGGCAGAAGGTGGCCACTGGCCAACCTAAGTGTTAAGCGTACGTGACGCAAACCGGCGTGCTTGGCAAAACAGAGGAATGCAGCCGAGTATAAATAGGTACTGTTTTCTAACGAGATTCTTTCAAGTGTGGCAGCTCTCATGGAAGGCGGGTCGTATCACACCGCCGGCTACACGCAGTAACAGATGGGGTGCCAGCGTCCCGGTCCACGGCGGGTCATTGGTTCGACCCTCTGAGGCTGACACAGTGTCCGCAGCCAGCCAGGGTGGGCCACTCCTCGGCTCGCTACCGCAGGCTGTCGTCACGGCTCCAGACACACGACGGAGACTTCCGAGGCGAGGGTCGCAGATGCGGACACCGGATAGCGGGCGCTTCTTCATCACTGCCGTCTCAGCCGCGCCGGCAAGGCGAAGAATGCAGCTGGCCGCTCCTGGCTCACACCGAGCAGTACTGAGTCGGCAGGGACGCAGACCGCCGAGTCAGCCGTGGCGTCCTGACGACGACGCGCTCCGTTTGCATACAAGGCCAGCTCGACACAGCATTGCGTTACATGGGGTGCTGGGGTGCTTCCTCAGCATTGCGGGGCCGTCTGATGCAGACTGAGGTGAACAGAGCACTGTAGTGGAAGCAAATAAATCATTTCGAAGGTTCTCGCTGAGTTTTAATACAGCACCTCCTGGCACCCATCAACTACATTTCGTATCAGTACGCCACATTCGGCGTCTGACACTACAACATGATAGACAGGGGGGAACGTTTCAAGCTTTAGAATGTCCCGCTGATGGATCTGTTACTCAGGTGACATCTAATGACTTTTTTTAAATGTGTGTGAAATCTTATGGGACTTAACTGCCGAGGTCATCAGTCCCTAAGCTTACACACTACTTAACCCAAATTATCCTAAGGACAAACACACACACCCATGCCATGCCGGGACCACCCGCACAATCCATGACCGCAGCGCCTTAGACCGCTCGGCTACATCTAATGGCTATTCCACTCTGAAGTCACTGAGCTCTCATGACTGAGCCCGCATCTCGTGGTCGTGCGGTAGCGTTCTCGCTTCCCACGCCCGGGTTCCCGGGTTCGATTCCCGGCGGGGTCAGGGATTTTCTCTGCCTCGTGATGGCTGGGTGTTGTGTGCTGTCCTTAGGTTAGTTAGGTTTAAGTAGTTCTAAGTTCTAGGGGACTGATGACCATAGATGTTAAGTCCCATAGTGCTCAGAGCCATTTTTTTTTCTCATGACTGATCCACCCTGCTCTCACTGCATGACTACTGAAATGCTCACCACCTCCTATTATATCGGCACACCCACCTCTGTATATTTTTTATCAGATAAGATATATTGCGGTCTCAAAAACATTTCTACCTTGAAAGTCATTTTTGAACTGTTTTAAGCACAGTACACTCTGTGATCAAAAGCATCTAGACACGTGGCTGAAAATTACAACTTCCTGGTGTCCTCCATCGGTAATGCTGGAATTCAAAATGGTGTTGGCCAAGCCTTAGCCTTGATGACGGCTTCCACTCTCTCAGGCATATGTCCAGTCATGTGCTGGAAGGTTTCTTCGGGAATGGCAGCCCATTCTTCACACAGTGCTGCCCTGAGGAGAGGTATCGATGTCGTAATGTGTAATAGGCAGACATCTACCCAGACCATCACACAGGAATTCCAAACTGCATCAGGATCCACTGCAAGTACTATGACAGTTAGGTGGGAGGTGAGAAAACTTGGATTTTATGGTCGAGCAAC
Source organism: Schistocerca serialis cubense (assembly GCF_023864345.2). Classification (NCBI taxonomy): domain Eukaryota; kingdom Metazoa; phylum Arthropoda; class Insecta; order Orthoptera; family Acrididae; genus Schistocerca; species Schistocerca serialis. The sequence goes on along the minus strand of NC_064641.1, from coordinate 63,453,697 downwards.
TGATCATAAGCCACACATCACGCCAGTAAATGCCAAACGACGCCTCGCTGGGTTAAGGAGCGTAAACATTGGGCGATTGAACTGTGGAAAAACGTTGTCTGAAGTGACGAATCACGGTACACAGTGTGGCGATCCGATGGCAGGATGTTGATGTGGCGAATGCCCGGCGAACGTCATCTGCCAGCGTGTGTAGTGCCAACAGTAAAATTCGGAGGCGGTGGTGTTATGGTGTGGTCGTGTTTTTCACGGGGGGGGGGGGGGGCTTGCACCCTTGTTGTTTTGCGTGGCACCATCAAAGCACAGGCCTACATTGATGTTTTAAGCACCATCTTGCTTTCCACTGTTGAAGAACAATTCGGGCATGGCGATTGCATCTTCCAACATGATCGAGCACCAGTTCATAATATATGGCCTGTAGCGGAGTGGTTACACGACGATAACATCCCTGTAATGGACTGGCCTGCGCAGAGTCGTGACCTAAATCCTATAGAACACCTTTGCGGTGTTTTGGAACGCCGACTTCGTTTCAGACCTCACCGACCGACATCGATACCTGTCCTCAGTGCAGCACTCCGTGAAGAATGGGCTGCCATTCCCAAAGAAACCTTCCAGCACGTGACTGAACGTATGCCTGCGAGAATGAAAGCTGTTATCAAGGCAAAAGGTGGGCCAGCACCAGACTGAATTCCAGCATTACCGCTGGAGGGCGCCAAGAAATTGTAAGTCATTTTCAGCCAGGTTTCCGGATACTTTTGAACCCATAGTGTACACTGCTGGCCATTACAATTACAACGCCAGGAAGGGTATCACATAAATAAATTTTACTTATTGTGCATACACATTATACCTGCTCCTCGCGAGGCCGCGAAGCCCCAGACATGCCTACCGGCCGTCGTGTCATCCTCTGCCTTGCAGCATCGTGCAAATGCGGTTTGGGGCGCCCTGTAGTCAACACACCTTCTCCCGGCAGTTTCTGCAGACTTACCATATCGTGGTGTCGCTATTATTCGGTCAAGTAATTGCTCAATATAGAGACAGACTCAGAGCACAGTAATCAAGACTAGGTTGAAAATTAAGAGGCTATTTGAGAAGAATTACTGCGCAAGGAAGTGGGATACGGAAGTACTAAGGAATGACGTGATACGCTTGAAGTTCTGTGAGGCTGCAAATACGGCGGTAAAAATAGTTCAGTAGGCAGTTCGATTGAAGAGGAGTGGACATCTCTAGATGGGCAGTCGTAGAAGTTGAAAAGAAAACCGTAGGTACAAAGAAGGTAACTGCGAAGAAATCATGGATAACAGACGAAATACTTCAGCAGATCGACGAAAGAAGGAAGTACAAAAATGTTCAGGGAAACTGGGGAATACAGGAAGATACGTCACTTAGGAACGAAACAAGTAGGAAGTGCAGGGAAACTAGGGCGGAATGGGTGCATGAAAAACGTGAAGAAATCGGAACAGAAGTGATTTTCGGAAGGACATTCGTAGCATATAGAAAAGTCAGAACCTCCTTCGGTGAAATTAAAAGCAAGGGCGATAACATTAAGAGTTCAATGGGAATTCCACTGATAAATGCAGAGGAGAGAGCCGATATGTGGAAAGAGTACACTGAAGGCCTCTACGAGGAAGAAGACTTGTCTGATGATTTGATAGAAGACGAAACAGGAGTAGACAGGTAAAATGTAGGGTATCCAATATTAAATTTGGGATTTAAAAGAGCTTTGGAAGACTTAAGATTAAGTAACACAGAAAGGGGTTTCTAACATCATTGGAGAAAGTGGCAACAAAAGGACTGTTCGTTTTGGTGTGTAGAATTTATGAGACTGACGATATACCATCGGACTTTTGGGAAAACATCATCCACAAAATTTCAAAGATAACAAAAACCGACGAATGCGAGAATTTTGGCACAGGTATCTTAACAGCTCATGCATCCAAGTTGCTGACAAGAATAACATGCAGGACAATGGAAAAGAAAACTGAAGATCAATTAGATGCCGATCAGTTCGGCTTCAGGAAAGGTAAAGGCACCAGAGAGGCAGTTCCGTCGTTGCGGTTCATAATGGAAGCAAGACTGAAGTGAAATCGAGAAGCGTTCATTGGATTTGTCGACCTAGAAAAAGCGTTTGACAACGTTAGCCGGCCGGTGTGGCCAAGCGGTTCTAGGCGCTACAGTCTGGAACCGGGCGACCGCTACGGTCGCAGGTTCGAATCCTGCCTCGGGCATGGATGTGTGTGATTTCCTTAGGTCAGTTAGGTTTAAGTAGTTCTAAGTTCTAGGGGACTGATGACCTCAGTAGTTAAGTCCCGTAGTGCTCAGAGCCATTTGAACCATTTGACAACGTTAGATGGTGCAAGATGTTCGGAATTCTGAGGCAAATTGAAGTAAGCAATAGGAAAGGACGGGTAATCTATAATATGTACAAGAACCCAGAGGGAACAGTAAGACCGCAGGACCAAGAACGAAGTGCTCAGATTAGAAAGGGCGTAAGACAAGGATGTATTCTCTCGCCCCACTGTTCAGTCTATGCTTCCAAGAAGCAATGACAGAAAGGAAGGAAAGGTTCAAGAGTGGGATTAAAATTCATTATGACAGGATATCAGTGATATGATCTGTTGAGGATATTGCTATCCTCTGTGAAAGTGAAGAAGAATTGCGGGATCTGTTGAACGGAATGAACTGTCTAATGAATACATAATATGGATTGGGAAAAAATCGAAGAAACACGAAAGTAATCAGAAGTAGCAGAAATGAGAACAGCGAGAAACGGACTGAGCAAGGAGGACATAAAAAGCAGACTAGCACTGGAAGAAAAGGCATTCTTGGCCAAGAGAAGTCTGCAGCTATCAAATATAAGTCTTTATAAATTTCTGAGTATGTTCGTTTGGATCACAGCATTGTATGGTATGACACATGGACTATGTGAAAGCTGGAACAGAAGAGAATCGAAGCCTTTGAGATGTGGAGCTGCATAAGAATGTTGAATATTATGTGGACTGATAAAGTAAGGAATGAAGAGGTTCTCCAAAGAATCAGCGTGGAAAGGATTATGTGGAAACCACTGACAAGTAGAAGGGACAGGTTGATGGGACATTTCCTTGCTGTCACGATTCGCAAAAATAATAGAAGCAATTATGAAAGACAGATTAATGAATTACCTGAATAAATACAATCTTTTCAGCGAATCACAGTTTGGTTTCCAAAGTGGCAAAAATACTGCATCAGCCATAGTATAATTCACAAGAGTTGTACTTGATACTCTTGACAAAGATGAGTGTGTCACAGGCATATTTTTGAATCTTTCTACGGCCCTTGATACAGTCGACAACAAGATTCTATTAAATAAATTAGAAGCAATAGGAATAAGAGGGGTAGCTAATGACTGGTTTCGATCACACCTAGCAGATAGGGTACAAAGAGTAGAGATGACACATACTTCAAATAGATCTAAACATTTAGTAAAACACTTATCAGAACCAAAATACATTATATAGGGGTTCCGCAAGGTAGCATATTAGGACCAATGCTATTCCTGATACACATCAATGACTTTCCCACTAGTGACACTCATGGTGAAAAAATTCTCTTCGCTGATTACAGCAATACTATAGTCACTGAGAAAACAAGAGATCTGCTTGCAGACAAAGCAAATGAAACTCTCAAGAAAATTAACAATTGGTCAATAAGCAATAAAGTGACATTGAACATAAAGAAAACTAATGCCATGAATTGCAGTTTGAAGAGGAAAACTGACAATGTTAAATTATGTGTAGATGGCACTTCTGTAGACTGTGTAACAAATGCAAAATTTCTAGGAATGAATATTGATTCTCAGTTGAATTGATGTGAACATACAAAGGTACTCATCAGCATCTTATGCCCTTAGAATCCTATCACCAGTGTGTAATATGCAGTGTCTATTCATATGTACACTCTACTCTCAGCCATAGAAGTCTTTTTTGGGGAACAAATGCACAAAATATGAACACAATATTCAAAGTCCATAAAAGAGCCATAAGAATAATAATCAGAAATAGTAGTCGAGCTCATTGTAAAGTACTGTTCAAAACACTGGGGACTTTAACTGCTCATTGTGAATACATTTACCAGTCAGTTGTACACATCAAAAACACCATTAGTAATTAAAGCACAAACAGCTCTGTGTATGCCCATGGATCAAGAGCTAGACTCAACTTACATTTATCAAGAAAAAATAAACACAAAACTGAAAACAGCATTTTCTACCAAGGAATAAAACTGTACAATAAATTACCAAACGAGTTAAAGAAATTGCAAAAATACGCTTGTTTAAAACGGCAGCTAAAAAGTACCTGTAATGCAATATATTTTATACATTAAAGGATTACTTAGATAAAACAGAGTAGGAGTTTGGTAAAAAATGTTTTACAAATAAATAGTAATAATGATTATAAAACATCCAACATTTCACATAACACCTTCACACTGTGTTTTTTCCTTTGTTTTTCCTTTTCTAGAAAAAGGTACCCCTAAGCTATGCATAGCACAATACTAATACCTCTTCCTGTCTCTGAGCTCAACATCTCATTCATTATAGAGGGATGCTGAGTCAGTTTTTCAGGATAACAAATGGGAAGTTGCAGTATAGAAAATGGCCTAGAGATCACCAGTGTGTGTGTGTTTGTGTGTGTGTAGTGAGTGAAGTGTTATGAAACAATATGTGTGTGTAGTATGTGCAGTGACATAGTGAGGTATGAGTGAACAGTGTGGCATTACATTATTTAATAAGTTATTTGTAAACGAAGTATTGTGTACCAGGAGTAAATCTGATGATTGTCTCTAACTAGAAGTCTATAAATGTATGTGTATAGGAATTAGCTTATTTTAAAATGGTCTAAACTTGTAAATACTTTGATACATCCTATATCCTTGTACAAATAGGTCTACAGATGAATAAAGCTTCTATTACTACTACTAATGCTACATCTGTTAAGACATCGCGAATAACTTCCACAGTATTGGATGGAGTTACAGAAAGTAAGAACTGTAGAGGAAAACGGACATTGGAATACACCCAGCAAATAATTGATGACGTAGGTTGTAAGTACAGCTCTGAGATGAAGAGGTTGGCACAGGAATTTGTGGCTGGCCACATCAAAGCAGTCAGAATACTAACGACTCAAAAAAATAGTGCTCCTTAATTGGCATCACAAGGCTGAGAACACCCCATTAGAGTCCTCCCGTCAAGGAAAAAGCATTGTCGGTATGGGAAATTGAAACCGCGTCCTCCACATGGTAACGTTTTACATTGACCACTCAGCTATGGAGGCGAGAGTATATACAGTATGGTATCAAGAATTCATTATTTATAAACTATATGGGATTGATCGCGTATATAAACTTGAAGAAGTGCATTTTGCTTTCAAAATTGATGAACGAAACATTAAGTTTAATGATGATTATGAACGCCATAACTGACTTAATAGACATAGAAGCCGCACAGGGAATTGCTGGACATGACACAGAATATTATATGAATACTGTTCCTTTTCCTGGAAGTGTTCATAATACTTTCAGTAGGTTACTGAAGATGACAGCAGACCAAACTCGAACATCTTTATCTATCCATTTGCATTATTTTAGTTGCAACCATAGAGCTGATAAAATTCATTTTGCTGATGTGTGAAAAGACACACAAGAGTTAAACTGACGCCACAATTTATGTTATAAATTAAATCTCTTCCAGACAGTTCGCCTCCAGATTAAAACAGTATCTGTCAATCGTAAAATTTTAGCGAAAATGGCTGCTGCAATTAAATTGAATTTTCTGTAGAAACAGATACGCTGATGTGACAAAAGTCATTGGCGTTAGTTTCGCATACACAAAGGCCAGTGCACTGGTGGAGCTGTTATTTGTACTATGGTGATTTTTGCGAAAAGGCTTCCGACGGGAATTTACTGACTTTGAATGCGGAATGGTGGTTGAAACTAGAAGCATGTGATAGTCCATTTCGTAAATCGTTAGAAAATCAATATTCCGAAATCCACACTGTCAAGAGCGTGCCGAGAATACCAAATTCCCGGCATTAACTCTCACTATGGACAATGCAGAGGTCGACGGCCTTCACTTAACGACCGACGGCAGCGGCGTTAGCGTAGAGTTGTCAATAGTAACAGACAAGCAACACTGTGTGACATAAACGCAGAAATCTCTGTGGGACATACGACGAACAAATCCTTTAGGACAGTGCAACGAAATTTGCTGTTAATGGGCTATGGCAGCAGACGTCTGACATGAGCGCCTTTGCGAACAGTCAGATAAGTCCCGATTTCAATTGGGAATAGCTGATGGTAGGGTTCCAGTATGGCGCAGATCCCACGAAACCATGGACCCAAGTTTTCAACAAACACTGTGCAAGCTGGTGATGGCTCTACAATGGTATGGGCTGCATTTACATGGAATGGACTGGGTCTTCTGGTCCAACTTAACCGACCATTGACCATTTGCTACCATTCCTGGACATCATGTTCCGAAAGAAGAATAGAATTTTTATGGATGACAGTGCGCCTTGTCTCAGGCCCACAACTGTTCAGGACTGGTTTCAAGGACATTCTCGGCAAATCAAGCAGCCAACATCAATCACATCGAACATCTATGGGACATATTCAGAGGTCAACTCGTGCAGAGAATCCTGCACTGGCAATCCTTTTGCGATCATGGAAGGCTACAGAGGCAGCAAGCACAATATTTCTGTTGGGGACTTCCAACAACTTGTTGAGTCTATGCCACGTCGAGTTGCTCCATTACACTGGGCAAAAGGCAGTCCGACATACTATTAGGAGATATTCCACGAGCTGTGTCACCTCATTGTAACACTTCAGTGGACACATTAGATGAAACTGGAGAACTGTATTCTAAAGGCGACAATAACAATGTGATATACAATGATGGTAATTCATTTGATTTTGTAACAGGGGGAAGAACTGCTATGAATGGAAGTACTTTATCTTACCTAAATATCGTAACAGTAGTACCAAATAAAAGAAGACATTTAAATTACATAAAGGATGTGGAAACTAGGATTAACTTAGATGTAACATTAAGTACTCTGTCATTTTGCATTAATATTTTCAATTCTTTTATCTCATATACAACCAATTGATTATACAATTATACATGGTGCGTCAAAAAAAATGTATACACACTTTGAAGCGTCATTGTTGTTGTTGTTGTTGTGGTCTTCAGTCCTCAGACTGGTTTGATGCAGCTCTCCATGCTACTCTATCCTGTGCAAGCTTCTTCATCTCCCAGTACCTACTGCAACCTACATTCTTCTGAATCTGCTTAGTGTATTGATCTCTTGGTCTCCCTCTACGATTTTTACCCTCCACGCTGCCCTCCAATGCTAAATTTGTGATCCCTTGATGCCTCAAAACATGTCCTACCAACCGATCCCTTCTTCTAGTCAAGTTGTGCCACATACTTCTCTTCTCCCCAATCCTATTCAATACCTCCTGATTAGTTACGTGATCTACCCACCTTATCTTCAGCATTCTTCTGTAGCACCACATTTCGAAAGCTTCTATTCTCTTCTTGTCCAAACTATTTATCGTCCATGTTTCACTTCCATACATGGCTACACTCCATAAAAATACTTTCAGAAACGACTTCCTGACACTTAAATCCATACTCGATGTTAACAAATTTCTCTTCTTCAGAAACGATTTCCTTGCCATTGCCAGTCTACATTTTATATCCTCTCTACTTCGACCATCATCAGTTATTTTACAACCTAAATAGCAAAACTCCTTTACTACTTTAAGTGTCTCATTTCCTAATCTAATACCCTCAGCATCACCCGACTTAACTCGACTACATTCCATTATCCTCGTTTTGCTTTTGTTGATGTTCATCTTATATCCTTCTTTCAAGACACTGTCCATTCCGTTCAACTGCTCTTCCAAGTCCTTTGCTGTCTCTGACAGAATTACAATGTCATCGGCGAACCTCAAAGTTTTTACTTCTTCTCCATGAATTTTAATACCTACTCCGAATTTTTCTTTTGTTTCCTTTACTGCTTGCTCAATATACAGATTGAATAACATCGGGGAGAGGCTACAACCCTGTCTTACTCCTTTCCCAACCACTGCTTCCCTTTCATGCCCCTCGACTCTTATAACTACCATCTGGTTTCTGTACAAATTGTAAATAGCCTTTCGCTCCCTGTATTTCACCCCTGCCACCTTCAGAATTTGAAAGAGAGTATTCCAGTTAACGTTGTCAAAAGCTTTTTCTAAGTCTACAAATGCTAGAAACGTAGCTTTACCTTTTCTTAATCTAGCTTCTAAGATAAGCCGTAGGGTCAGTATTGCCTCACGTGTTCCAATATTTCTACGGAATCTAAACTGATCTTCCCAAAGGTGGGCTTCTACTAGTTTTTCCATTCGTCTGTAAAGAATTCGCGTTAGTATTTTGCAGCTGTGACTTATTAAACTGATAGTTCGGTAATTTTCACATCTGTCAACACCTGCTTTCTTTGGGATTGGAATTATTATATTCTTCTTGAAGTCTGTGGGTATTTCGCCTGTCTCATACATCTTGCTCACCAGATGGTAGAGTTTTGTCATGACTGGCTCCCCCAAGGCTGTCAGTAGTTCTAATGGAATGTTGTCTACTCCCGGGTCCTTGTTTCGACTCAGGTCTTTCAGTGCTCTGTCAAACTCTTCACGCAGTATCTTATCTCCCATTTCATCTTCATCTACATCCTCTTCCATTTCCATAATATTGTCCTCAAGTACATCGCCCTTGTATAAACCCTCTATATACTCCTTCCACCTTTCTGCCTTCCCTTCTTTGCTTAGAACTGGGTTGCCATCTGAGCTCTTGATATTCATACAAGTGGTCTCTTCTCTCCAAAAGTCTCTTTAATTTTCCTGTAGGCAGTATCTATCTTACCCCTAGTGAGACAAGCCTCTACATCCTTACATTTGTCCTCTAGCCATCCCTGCTTAGCCATTTTGCACTTCCTGTCGATCTCATTTTTGAGACGTTTGTATTCCTTTTTACCTGCTTCATTTACTGCATTTTTATATTTTTTCTCCTTTCATCAATTAATCTCAATATTTCTTCTGTTACCCAAAGATTTATATTAGCCATCTGTATCGCTGAGGCGCGCAAGCCTCCCCACCATGGTTCATGGGGGGGTGAAGCATCATAGAAAATTTATTTCCCGTTCTACAATGTTAAATTTCTGGAAATGGAATGCTTAAAGTCCAATTGGAAAAATAAATGTACTTTGCAAATGCGATTAATGTTCAAACTGGTGGCCTTCAGCATCAATACATTTCTGAGTACGAGTCACCACTGATTCCGTACATCGTACCAAAGTGTCCAATGAGATTTCTGCGCACACCGCCTGAATCTCATTCCAAAGTGTGTCCAGGTTACGTGGTTTACGTTTGTACACCTCATCTTTTCCTGTGCCCCATAAGAAGAAATCCAGCGGCGTGAGGTCTGGACAGCGTGCAGGAAACTCAATTGGTCGCCTGCGTCCTATCCACTGGCCTGTCACGTTGTGATCCAGGTATGCTCGTACGTCCCTATGATAGTGTGGTGGGGCGCCATCTTGTTGGAAATAAAACTCATCATTACCGTATAATGCACGAATGGCAGGGAATATGGAGTCAGCAAGCATTGTTAGATACTTTTCTCCAGTAAGAGTACCTCCAAAGCAGAAAGGCCCAATGAGTGTCAATGAGTCCCCTTGCAGACAAACCACACCACACATTTACACCAGGCAAATTCACAGCCTTTTCAACTGTAATGTGAGGATTATCTTCAGCCCAGTACACACAATTGTGCCTATTGACAGTTCCATTGAGTTTGAATTGGGCTTCATCTGACCAAATTATGCTACCCATAAATCCCGGTTCACGTCTCACCATCTCCTGAACCCATTCACAAAATTCTAACCTTCGATCTGGATCGTCGTCACTTAGCTGTTGCACCAGCCTTGGAATGTACACACGAAACTTGCCTTTCTTCAGAATGCGTAGCACACTACTAGCACTTACATTACACTCACGTGCCGCTTGCCTTGAAGATTTTTGAGGCGAATGCTGAAACAGTTGTGGAATCATCACTTGTAGCTGTACGAGGTCGCCCTGATCGACCTTCGTGCACATCACACACTGTTTCCTGAATTTCGAATTTGTCTCGTAGACGTGTAATTGTTAACCCTGAAGGTGGTTCTGTACCATACTCACTTCTCCACTGTCTTCGAACCGCAGCTACATTCTGAAACTTCCAGTACCACTTAATCATTTGCGTGTGCGGTTCAAAGCTCAAACGCACGTCCACCATGTTGCAGTTACTTCCTTCCCACTGCTGCCACCTGTTGAAGAAACATAACATTACTTTCTCACAGATGTTTAACTTTGTAGAACGGGAAATAAATTGTCTATGACAGTTCTAAGTGTGTACACATTTTTTTGATGCACCCTGTAGATGTTTTAGCCAGATATAATCTCTTTCAAGTCTGATAGGCATTACTAGAAAATCAAACAGTTCTTCTTTCTGGTACTTCTATTTAGTACATTAAAGAATGTTATGATAAAATGCCTTATTACCTCTTCATCATTTTGTAAAAGATCTTTAACTGTTTGTATACTGATATTTTCGTAGTAATATTATTGCTTAAAACTGGAAACAAAAGACATCATTCCATTAGAGACAGTCATAAAGTTGAAATACAGTTATATGAATTGTTCTAATCCAAATTTGTTTATTAATGTTGATTAACATCTTACCAATGAATGGACAGAGTGCAATGTTATATCTCCATGCAGTAGTTTCTACATCTTTATTAACTCTTGCAGTTTAATTTATTTCTCACTAAATATGTCAGTTTCATAAAGAAATAACTTCTTCTGATCTTTTAACCAGTTTTGTTGGGTCTTTGTAAATGTTACTGTAATGTTACTATGAGGTTCCTTACAGCTTGATTCAAAGAAGAATGGCGTGAGTGTGGAATTAAACAGTTTCATCTGTCCTTTATTTCTACCACTCAGATCTGCGTTTATGTTTTATTGTCTGTGTTGAATAAAATTAAGCAAAAACATAATATGTTTATTCTTGATCAAACCATGAAGAGGATGCAATTACACTGTCGTTTGGAACTGAAATACTGGTCTAAATTTCTTCAGCCTAGTTCATTGACTAGGTTAAAGACTTCTCAACTCTATCAGTGAAGTATCTTCAGAATTAATATCTGCACATCCATTCTGTCTGTTATAGGAATTAATAATACAGATGTGTTGTGAACTAGTTTTTTTTTTATTTTCTGCGAAAAATTTAATGCAGTTTTTAATGTCTTTATAATATTTCAAATACTGTCTGTAGATGAATGCATAGTATATCCTGTCCAGTTTTCCAAATTTTGTTCATTACACGTAATAATTAATGGCATCATTTGAGGTGACATTTTCCATTCTCCCTCAAATGCTCTGTAAAGTTTCTAAAAGTTGTTCAGAGTGTGAATGTAGTCCTTTGCTGTCTCTGACAGAATCACAATTTCATCGGCGAACCTCAAAATCTTTATTTATTCTCCATGGATTTTAATACCTACTCCCAATTTTTCTTTTGTTTCGTTCACTGCTTGCTCAATATACAGATTAAATAACATCGGGGATAGGCTGCAACCCTGTCTCACTCCCTTCCCAACCACTGCTTCCCTTTCATGCCATCTGGTTTCTGCACAAATTGTAAATATCCTTTCGCTCCCTGTATTTTACCCCTGCCACCTTCAGAATTTGAAAGAGAGTATTCCAGTCAACATTGTCAAAAGCTTTCTCTACGTCTACAAATGCTAGAAATGTTGGTTTGCCTTTCATTAATCTAGCTTCTAAGATAAGTAGTAGAGTCAGTATTGCCTCACGTGTTCCAATATTTCTACGGAATCCAAAGTGATCTTCCCCGAGGTCGGCTTATACCAGTTTTTCCATTCGTCTGTAAAGAATTCGCGTTAGTATTTTGCATCTGTGACTTATTAAACAGATAGTTCTTTGGAATCGGAATTATTATATTCTTCTTGAAGTCTGAGGGTATTTCGCCTGTCTCATACATCTTACTCACCAGATGGTAGAGTTTTGTCAGGACTGGCTCTCCCAAGGTTGTCAGTAGTTCTAATGGAATGGTGTCTACTCCCGGGGCCTTGCTTCGAGTCAGGTCTTTCAGTCCTCTGTCAAACTCTTCACGCAGTATCGTATCTCCCATTTCATCTTCCTCTACATCCTCTTCCATTTCCATAATATTGTCTTCAAGTATATCGCCCTTGTATAGACCCTCTATATACTGCTTCCACCTTTCTGCTTTCCCTTCTTTGATTAGAACTGGGTTTCCATCTGAGCTCTTGATATTCATGCAAGTGGTTCTCTTTTCCCCAAAGGTCTCTTCAATTTTCCTGTAGGTAGTATCTATGTTACCCATACATTTGTCCTCTAGCCATCCCTGCTTAGCCATTTTGCACTTCCTGTCGATCTCATTATTGAGACGGTTTGTATTTCTTTTTACCTGCTTCATTTACTGCATTTTTATATTTTCTCCTTTCATCGATTAAATTCAATATTTCTTCTGTTACCCAAGCATTTCTACTATCCCTTTTTACCTACTAGATCCTCTGCTGCCTTCACTACTTCATCTCTCAAAGCTACCCATTCTTCTTCTACTGTATATCTTTCCACCATTACTGTCAATTGCTCCTTTATGGTCTCCCTGAAACTCTGTACAACCTCTGGTTTAGTCAGTTTATCCATGTCCCATCTCCTTAAATTCCCACCTTTTTGCAGTTTCTTCAGTTTTAATGTACAGTTCATAACCAATAGATTGTGGTCAGAGTCCACATCTGCCCCTGGAAATGTCTTACAGTTTAAAACCTGGTTCTTAAATCTCTGTATTACCATTATATAATCTATCTGATACCTTCTAGTATCTCCAGTCTTCTTCCATGTATACAGCCTTCTTTTATGATTCTTGAACCAAGTGTTAGCTATGAACAAGTTGTGCTCTGTGTAAAGTTCTATCAGGCGGCTTCCTCTTTCATTTCTTAGCCCCAGTCCATATTCACCTACTACGTTTCCTTCTCTCCCTTTTCCTACTACTGAATTCCAGTCACCCATGACTATTAAATTTTCGTCTCCCTTCACTATCTGAATAATTTCTTTTATTTCATCATACATTTCTTCAATTTCTTCATCATCTGCAGAGCTAGTTGGCATATAAATTTGTACTACTGTAGTAGGTGTGGGCTTCGTGTCTATCTTGGCCACAATAATGCGTTCACTGTGCTGTTTGTAGTAGCTTACCCTCACTCCTATTTGTCTATTCATTATTGAACCGACTCCTGCATTACCCCTGGTATATAGCTAGTGTATTCATGGGTTTATCCTTGTTTAGTGTTCCTGTCAGCAGTCAAACATATGGACACAGATGAACTGATTTGCATCTCAAGGCAGAATAGTGCAGAAAACTATCACAGATGGTGTGTACGAAGTGTCATATGTGCACAGTCACTGTTCCATGTGTTTATTGGCCTAGAGCAATAGGCTAGGCCAGTTAGTTGTCACTGAGATCAGTTAATACAGACCTGGCTTTTGCATTACTCCATGTTCTTGATTCCTCAGCTGATTAGTGTGGCCATTCACACTGGTTGCGTTTTGTGCTTTTCTTCATGTCAGTCTCTACACAGTGTTTGGATTTTCTGCTACTCCATAGATTGACATACACATCAAGTAAATCCTCTGGCATGCACTTGTTCCCTGGTTTCCAGGCCGGGCATCCATCATCAGCTAGAGTAGTGACATTAGTGTCAACAGAATGCTTGCACAGCACTGTGATGTCTGTGCAGATACAAAACTGGAGGTGCTTTTTCCTTTTCATAGTGTTAATTTGTGGTCGCCATAGGACTGGAATTTTTACAAACTGGCAGGAACAGTTGTGGCTCCAGAAACAATAACATTCCCAACGTTTTTCGGGCTCTTCGCGTCTCTTTCCTTCGACATCTGTTTCCATACAATGGGCAAGTCGACGGTCCTGCCCTAGCTGTCATTTAGTGCATATTAGACAGAAGTATCTGCACACAGACACCGTCTGTAGAGTGTGCCAAAGACGTAGGCCACTTGGCATCAGTTTGTGACAGTCGATGAGCTCATGCTTGATACAGAGAGCAAAACTGTCGTGTTGTCTCCCTGGCATCGCTATCTCGCACACTTCAGGTGGTTGTATGCATCACTGTTGGCTATGTCTTACATGAAAGTTTTACATGGAAACACATCTTCTGGCTGGTGATCAATCGTGACATTAAACATCTTGTGTGGGGTGACTCAGCCTGTACACAGAAACAGGATGCACCATCTTGTCAGTTTCCTCCTTGGCCAGTCCCAGATCGCTTCCTGGGCCCTTTTTTGACATGCATGTGGTTGTTGACGGTGGATGTGTTCGATTTCATGTATGTAGCCAAACACTCCTCCACAACTTCGACAGTATTGTATCTAGGAAACCTGCCTACTTGGGTCTCTAGAGAAACAATCGAACAACTCATATTAATGGGTTTTATTACAAAATGAACAAATGCAACACTTAACTTTGAAATGTGTCGCAAAAAAGAGGGCGACATACAAAGTAATCAGTCTGTGCAGTGACTGCTGATCTCTGACTGACAAAAGTCTTTCTTGAACTGCTGTCAAAGTGCCTAACGTTGACGCTGCTATCCAAGTCACTAACCAACCAAGTCTACCACCACCAGTTGGATGCAAGGTTTATCTCTTCACATAGAGGCCGCTGCTGTCGCGTTATCGTCCTGGAAGGGGATCAGTCAGCATGCTATTGGCTGACCTCTTCTCACAGCCTTCTATTTACTGTCATTCCGGACTGGCGTGCTGGCGTTTGATTTTACACTGTAACAGACAACAATTATTCATATGTTACCAGTCATTAATGTTATTTAGTGTTCCCCTCGGTCTCTCATATCATAATGGTCGGTAGTTTGTGTCTTAGGAATTTGAGATTTTTTGCATTTGCAACGGTATCAAGTATCTGACTACCACCTCATTTCACCCAGCTTCTAACTCAGAAGTAGAGTGGGTCATGCGAACTTTGAAGAACCAAATGAAGAAGACCTCGCATGCCTTGTCCCATAGCCGGCCGCGGTGGCCGTGCGGTTCTAGGCGCTCCAGTCTGGAGCCGCGCTGCTGCTACGGTCGCAGGTTCGAATCCTGCCTCGGGCATGGATGTGTGTGATGTCCTTAGGTTAGTTAGGTTTAAGTAGTTCTAAGTTGTAGGGGACTGATGACCACGGCAGTTGAGTCCCATAGTGCTCAGAGCCATTTGAACCGTTTGAACCTTGTCCCATAATGATGCACTGTGTAGCTTGTAACCTCCCCACAAAATTTTATAAGGAAAAGAAATGACAATACTTAATAGAAATGGGAGCCAAACGTAACCTCCCTGCAATTAAATTTAATGACAATAAAAGTGAGAATCGCAATCTGACTCAAATATAAATTCCTCACAAAAAATTAAAGTCCATTCAGTGATAAGAAAATTCAATTAAACCGAAATATCGGTCTTTGGCCCTGTGCAAAACAATCAGAATTAAAGTCTTACCTCAGAATAAATGGATGTCACATTTCCGCTCTTTTTTGTTGCGCACTGCTTGGAGGAACTGCATTGCAAATAATAATATTATTTTTTTTTTTTTGTGATTTTACTGAAAATTTTCTTTAAAAGAAGTGGAGTGAAATGGGAAGTGCAACGAAATCTTTAGTTCAATAAAAATTAAATTTTTTTGAAAAAATGCTTTTGAAATAAAAATTATTATTGGGGGACTTGTTGGACAATAATTACAATAAATAAAATTTTTCATTATCTAATGATTATATTAATTAACAGTATACCTTATCCACCATCTTGACCAGTGTTGCCGACCGCCTACATCACACAACCGCACTGGGCTGCTACTACTGACCGACCGCTCTGCATGACGACTATTAGCGTACTGCTCTGCAACTAGACAGAGCTACAGACTCGCAACGACTGACTGACAGACTCGCAACGACTACTGACAGACTGAGAACCGCTCGCAACACTCGCGCAGTCAAGCGCAAACTCTCTGGTCACAGATGCTACAATGCCTCGCCATCGCTGCTATGTTACATACGTGTTTCATAACCCTCCACTGGGGGGGCAAAAATTTGGCAGCGATGGTGAGTCATTTGGACTTGCCAAGCACGGCAAAATTTTTCTTTAATTAACAAAATTCTACAACTTACAGAATATTTAAATGTTGTGCACATGCACTAAGTACAAAATATATCAGACAAAGACAAAATGTGAGTACAAAACATAGTAGCAAATCAGAAAAATGTATATACAAATTATTTGACAGATAACAAAGTGCACAGGCACTGAAAAAATTCTTTAGCATATTCAGAACAAATAAACAGACTGGCAAAAAATATTATGTTGACAAGTGACATGAGTGCACATGCACTGCAGTTGAGAACATATCCGTAATTGATGAAATGTATGTACAATTAGTAACAAATGGCATAAGTGCATTCGCATTAAAGTATTGAATATACAGAATAGTAGAAAACATATTGAAAAATGAGATAAGTGTACAGGCACTGAAGTTCAGTAGAAAACATATTAACACCTAACAGAAGTGCACATGCACTGTAGTTCAGAACATATCATTAAAAATAAAAAATGTATATACAGTATAAAAGACAAGAGTGCGCATACTGTACTTGAGAACAAATCGAAAAAATAAATGTCTTTAGCATTTTCGCAATAAATAAACATAATGGCAAAAAAAAATCATGTCCAAAGTGCACACGCACTGAAAAAATGTCTTTAGCATTTTCAGAACAAATAAACATAATGGCAAAACATCATGTCGACCAGTGCCATAAGTGTACTCGCACTGGAGTTCAACAAATCGAAAAATGTATAACCTATGAACATAAATGATGTTACCAAAAAAAATTTTTTCTTTATGTGACAAGAATCAGGATAGGAAAGGGAAGGATTGCATCATGGTTGTAGCACTTTAGATTGCACACAGCTGTTCTGAAAGTCCATATCTTTCCACAGTAGTACAACACCAAGTGACACAACTTGAAGTTCTTTTCCCATCAGAATTTATCAGTGTAGCCAAGACACTGAACTGTCGTAGTAATGTTCCATGTTTTCATTTTGGCAGTACATTACGTACACCAAACAGTGGGACCATAATAATGTCTTCATCGCTCACGGTGGTGGACAGCATGTCGTGTCAACACCACGCTCTTACAACGCACACCCACGTAGAATTAGTGCAAAACCAAAGATAGTGCTCCATGATCACTAGGATAAACAGGACAAATGGACATTGCAGTAATTCAGGGTAGTCAGCTTATGAGGTGAAGGACATCAAGTCACATAATATTGACAATTACAGTCTTCATGAGTAGTTTGTGGCATTCATAGCCTAGTTATTGAACATTTCTGTACCAAGTATGTAGTATTACAGAAAAATGTTCATTAATTGTTTTACATAGAATCAGTAGCCTTCTTTTCCTGGTTACAAAGCATTATGAAATAATCGCATTCTTTTCAGTTACAGAGTATAATTAAGAATCATTAACCTTCTCCTAATTACAGTTAATTAATCATTTGTCATTCCAATAATAATCATTAGCCTTTTCCTAATTACAGTTAATTAATCATTTGTCATTCCAATAATAATCATTAGCCTTTTCCTAATTACAGTTAATTAATCATTTGTCGTTAATTAATCATTTGTCTAATTACAGTTAATTAATCATTTGTCGTTAATTAATCATTTGTCATTCCAATAGTAAGAATCATTAGTCTTCTCCTAATTACAAAGCATTATTAAACAGTCACATTCTTTTCTGGTTACAAAGTATGAACATTGAAAACAAGAGCTAATTAATGGCATAATTAATAATAATTCATCGAGTGACATTAATTATTGGCACTCAGTGGCCACCAAGTATTGAATAGAATAAAACATAGTTCATCATTCAGTATTATTCAGATCATTACGAAGTCATTATTAAAAATCAGTTAATTACAGTCATAGCAGTAATAATCACAGGCATTATAAGTAGTCTCATTACCATAAACAGTGTTCCTCTTTCAGTAGTATTCAGATCATTACAAAGTCATTATTAAAATCAGTTAATTACAGTCAAATCATTAATAATCATGGGCATTATAAGTAGTCTCATTACAATAAACAGTGTTCCTCATTCAGTAATATTCCGATCATTACAAAGTCATTATTAAAAATCAGCTAGTTACAATCAAAGCATTAATAATCATGGGCATTATAAGTAGTCTCATTACAATAAACAGTGGCAGTTATTAGCTAGTGACAAAGCATTATCTTAAATATATACTTTTTTTTGTCTCATTAAGAAGTCATTACTGAAGCGACATACTATTCAGAGCTAATCAGTATTATTCAGAATTATCATAAACTAGTGACATTATGTGGGACTGGTAATACATTTTTTTGGTAGCAATGCGTTGGGATCGATAATTAATTGGTGAGGCATAACACTATTTGCTTTTGACCTATTGCTGCAAATGAGGATAGGTAACGTCTTTCGTCATGAGTCAGCTGTAGCAAGATTATGTAACAAGGCAGTATGTGTGATCACATTTATAAATGATAAACACAAATGGGTAAAATACAAAAAAATGCAAGTACTAGAACAGGTATAATAAGTAACAGGTTTAGTAAGTATCATGAAAAGCTTCTCCTGGAAAAAAATACAAAATGGATTATTGACCTGAAAGAAGAAACGCACACTATGCTGAAAAGTAGTGAACTTCGAATTAACAGGTATTGAAATGTGTATAAATTGTGTTCCATAGCTGTCCTTTCCAAAACTTTCTGTCATCCTACTATGCAATGTAACACCTGCTGTCAAAGCAAACTGCAACAAATACTTAAATAACTACGTAGCATAAATACATAACTTCAACATTATCCTCATCTGCAAAGAAAACTTCATTATCCATATCATCATAACTTCACTATTATCATCACCTGTAAAGAAAAACTTCATTATTCATAACAGCATATTCTTCATCATTATTCGTCAGCATTCATTATCATCTGCAAAAAAAATCACTTTATTACCCAGTATACAACTATTCCTTATCTCTAGCATATTTCATCACTAAAACTAAGATGTGTAGTTCAGTCTGACAGCCTGCATCAATCACCTTGTATTCTGAAAGAAAAAATTAGTTAAGACTGCTATTCTACGATGAGTATAGTATATTCTTGTTAATGCCTGCCAATCCTGATCCATTTACTCTTCCTCATAAAGTTATTGCATCTTCTTTTGTTTATTCCCTAGGTGAAATTCCCATTTATGCTAAATTTATTTCTTAGAATCATCATTCCTTTCTGAAATTCATGAACAAAGATTAATGTCTTGCATTTAAATCCTATACCCACTAAATAATGTTTGGTTTATGGTGACATAATTAACCATACAGCATAACATGACAGAAAACGTAATGTGTCAAAGACATTGACAGTGTTCAGATGCAAAATGTACACAGAATAATACAATGCAGCAGCAAAAATGTAAAACAGTCACGATGTTGAGATGTCATAAGGCAAAAAAAAAAAAAAAATGTCAAAGTCAACTGGTGCGTGTTATATCTTAACTATTTCACACTGCATACAAACAAATCTGGAATACAATCGTACATAAAAAGACAAATGTGACGTTCGTTGTGTTCAGCTTGTATGTAGTGTAATTAATCAAGGCGAGAATTAAATACTTTAATGGAGAGAGAATTTGATAAAATTACTACGTCATTACATACAATTGCGTAATTATTCATAAAATACGTAAGTTCGTCTGGAAAAACATGCACGGTCTGATGTGTAACGACAAGAAAAGCGGCCTGCTAACCTTACCTTGCCGGGCACTTGCCAAGAAAAAATACGATAATCATCAGTAATTAGTCAGGTGAAATAATTGCATTAGTAAATGGCATCATAGTGTGTTGAATCATACAGTGGTTTCACTCAATAAACGGTTTAATGTTTGAGATATGGTGATTGCCTTTCGATTTTCTGGTTCTCAAAGTTTCGACGTGTACAACATTGGGGTGAGGGATGCTGCGAATCCGATATGGACCTGCGTATAGAAGTTCAAATTTACTGCACTTACCTTTTAATTTACTGGATAAATAGTGTGTACGTACTAGTATCTTCTGTCCAACGTGAAAGACGCGGCGTGTACAAACCTGTTTTTGCTGTCTTCTCCGGCGCTCTGCGGCACGTTTGATGTTGTTCAGCGCAATGTCAATTATTTCGTGGTGTCGTAATCGACGAGATGTAGGAAATGTTATTAATTCTTTAATTTTGTTAGGTGGTTCAGCATTTTTCAGTATAACAGACGGAGATAGCATAGTGGATTCATTTGGAATGGAATTAATTACATCTTGGAATGAGAGTATGTGTGTATCCCAATCAATATGTCTTTTGTGGCAGTATATTCTACACAGTTTACCAATTTCTTTCATTAACCTTTCACAGGGGTTCGAAGAAGCGTGGTACTTGGATATATAGATCGGAGAAATGTTTCTGGCTCGTAACATGCGTGTCCATACGCTACTACGAAATTGAGATCCATTGTCAGAAATTACTTTCATTACATGCCCTACATGAAATAGAAAATGTTTTACAAATGCTTTCGAAACAGTT
This sequence comes from Schistocerca serialis cubense, assembly GCF_023864345.2. Taxonomy (NCBI): domain Eukaryota; kingdom Metazoa; phylum Arthropoda; class Insecta; order Orthoptera; family Acrididae; genus Schistocerca; species Schistocerca serialis. The sequence continues at coordinate 63,432,917 of NC_064641.1, read as the reverse complement.
TTAGCAGTAGCTTTGCGTAATGGAGTGAAAGTAACAAATTTTGAAGTGAGCTCAACAGCGACAAAAATGTAGCAAAAACCTCTGTTAGTTCTCGGAATCGGACCAAAAATGTCTACTGCGGCCATGTGTCTTAATTTAACAGGTATAATGGGATATAATGGAGGAATATGTGAAGTGGTGTCTGATTTAGCTTTCTGGCAAATTTTACAAGACGCTAAAACTCGTCGTATACGTTTCTCCATGTTGGTAAAATAACACTTCTGTCTCAGTATAAGAAAACATTTTCGTGCTCCGTAATGTGCGTAACTTAAATGTGTGTACCAGATTAATTTGTTAACCAGTTCGTCAGGAATGCATAATAACCAATTGTTGCTGTCAGGATGAGAGCGGCGAAACAGAACGTCATTGCGTACAGTGTAATGGTTTCTAATCGTAACATTATTCCTATCTTGCCAAAGGTGTTTAATTTCTTTCCACACGTTGTCTTTATTTTGCTCTTTTGCTATGTCCTGTAATGACGACGAAATAAAATTTTCAAATGCTACTTGTTGAATGTACATGACACTGAAATTTGCTTTGCAGAAGTTGGTTGCTACGTCTTGTTGATTGTTGCCGAGAGAACGCGATAGTGCGTCTGCTATAACATTTTGTGTACCGGGAATGTGAAATATTGTAAAATTAAATTCCTGTAAATACAGTTTCCATCTGCTTAATCTGTCGTGAGTAAATTTAGCTGAAAGTAAAAATTGTATCGCTCTGTGGTCTGTGTAGACGGTGGTGTGTCTGCCATAAAGAAAGTGCCTAAATCTCGTAAAAGCCCATACAATACATAATGTTTCCAATTCTGTAACAGAGTAATTTCGTTCAGCGGGTGACAAAATGCGACTTGCAAATGCGATGTTTTTAATTACTGTTGAACCATCTTCTTCTATTTCCTGGAAAATATGTACACCTACAGCGGTGTTGGAACTGTCGGTGGCAATGGAAAAATTTCTAGTAAGATCTGGGTGCGATAAAAGTGGAGCATTCAACAAAGCATGTTTCAGATAACATTCTCGTGAACAAAATTCTGCGTGTCAAAAGTAATGTTTGCGTTACTGTAATATGCAATCTGTGCTGTATCTGGTTAAAATCTATCGTACGTTCCGTTATTTATTTTACGGGAGGATGCTGTGGCATATCCACTATATGAACTGTTCTGTTATTTCTTACTGACGTGTTACGCTATAGATGACACCTATTGTTTGGATCATTCATGATAATGTGTTGTTGCTGATGTTCTTGCTGCTGAAAAGATCGACTGTTATTAAATGTACGCTGAAAATTGTGCTCGTTATTTTTACGTCTGTCATGATAGTAATTTCTATACGGCGCATTGCGATAGGAATTGAAATGGTGTGTTGTCTGTACGTAGTTATTTTTTTGCTGCCATGCGTTACTATTTGTTATACCAGGGACTATACGTGCACGCGGCGAAACATTAAAGTTTGGTTGACCTTGTAGACTGCATTGTTGGTTAGGTATGCTAAGCGGCTTACTTTCATGCTGTTGTGGTGAAAAACATCTATTGTTACAAAAATATGGTTCCGACTGCTCAAAGTTTTGTACATACTGATGATTACGATTTTATCTGTTAATAAAATTACGCTGATTCTGGAGTGCCTAATGAAAATTGTCACAGTCGGTAGAAGTTTGTCACATCGGGTTTTCATTACTAGTTTCTTAATTCTAGGTAGAGCAATAGTTAAAGAGCAGTTTTGATAGATATAAAGGATAGTAGAAGAAAAGGCAGCAGTGCAGAAAACTAAAGATGAAACAGCACTACTACAGCTCGGGGCCCTATGCTCGCTACGGCACATATTCATTAAAGCGTAATGAATCCCCTGAGGTCAATTACGCGCTGCAAATACATTTCCGCTTTTGTGTTATAGGCAATGGCGGTACAAATTCAGAAATAAATTACTGTCTGCATGCTAATTCCAGTTTCTGCATAATACGTAATGCTGATGAAAATTCAAAAATAAATTGTCGCATCAGGTTCAAAGCTAGCTTTTGCATTACAGGTAATAGCGGTGAATGTACAAAGATAAATTGTCGTTTACAGTGCAAAGCGTGTACCTGTACGCTGTCATTATTAAGTTCTTTACATTTTCTGGCGGATAAAAACTGCTCGTAATCTACGTTCTCGTCATTGAATTTGAAAACACGTTCGGGTTTGTGTGTGAATCTGTTTGTCTGTGTCGTTTCGTACTTCAAGTTGCGTAGCTTTTCAGATTTTAAGTCGCGTGGCTTTTCGGATTTTAAGTCGCGTAGTTGCTGTAAATTGCTCACATTATACATGCTGCGTGTGTCAGACAAATGTTCGCAACGTGGCGGGTTCTGTGATGTGTTATTGGTGACTGAAATAGTTTTTAATTCTGTTACTGTAACACTTTCGACATTTTGGTTGTTCTGTCGTTCACTTTTATTATTGACTTCCGTATTCGGAGTGTGTGAAACTTCCAATGACTTCAAATTAAACTCGTCGCGTATCTGTACTGCGTTTTTACGGCATTGTTTGGTGACTGCATTAATCCCGTCTTTATGTGATTCTGTTGTGTCTACACGTGTGCTACTTAATTCTTGTGCAACAGTGCCAACTTCTTCATTACTGTTATTAGCACAAGTCTTAGTATCTACACGTAATTGTACTTTATTGTCCCGACATTGCACGGTAATAGCTGTATTCTGTTCACTAACTTGTCTGCTCCGTTCGTTAAGGTTGACTTGTTTTTCGTTCGTCAGTTTGAAACTTTCATTAATTGTTTCGCTAAGTTGTTTGTAATGGTTGTCAAAACTTCCATTAAGTTGTTCGAAATAATTATTCATCATTTCCTTCCGCTGTTTGTACTGTTCACTAAGTTGTTTGAGATCTTCGGCATAATTGTCAAGTTTTTCGTTCTGTTTTTTGACCTGTTCACTGAGTTGTCTAAAATTGTTGTCTATTTTCTCACTTTGCTGTTGTAGCAAACTTCTCATAATTCGTACCAAGTCAAAACTAGCGTTTATATTCTCTGTGCTGTTTAGTGGTGGATCTAGAACTCTCTCGCTTTCCGTGACCATTTGGTCATTCTGTAATTTAGAAAAAGGTTTGTCAGTCGGATGTACACTGTCAGGCATTATTTCGGAATTAAATGGATCCGTCATACTCTCACTACACTGACCATTTTCATTCGAAAAATTTGTCTGTACATTACTTAGATTTTCTAAATCGGGTGTGTTAAGCTCGGCAGCGCTCATTACTATAGACCGCTCCGCGTCATCAATTGTCGTCAAGTTAACAGACGAGACAATTGAGTTCGTTTGTTCATCATTAAGGTAAAAGTCATCATTAGTGGTTGGAATGCACTGATTGTTAGTGAACGCAGGATTGTCATCATTACGCTGCGTATCACAATTACTATCGGTCACGTTGTTTAAGTCGGTAATTTCATTCACAATACTTCGCGATACACTATTCACAGTCTTTCGCGGCATTTTTGCAATAGTCACAATTATTCTCAAAACAAATAAGCACAATGCAAAAGCAACACACAAATACAACAGAGCAACGAATTGCCGTTGACCTGTAGAAAGAAAGTCACAAGTTAATAAAAGCGTTGCGCCAAATCCTAATTATATCTAAACAAATAAGAGCAGATATCTGACTGTTGCTCAAAAGACTCTCAACGAAATACGATCCTGGACTGGGTGTCGCCAAGTGTAACCTCCCCACAAAATTTTATAAGGAAAAGAAATGACAATACTTAATAGAAATGGGAGCCAAACGTAACCTCCCTGCAATTAAATTTAATGACAATAAAAGTGAGAATCGCAATCTGACTCAAATATAAATTCCTCACAAAAAATTAAAGTCCATTCAGTGATAAGAAAATTCAATTAAACCGAAATATCGGTCTTTGGCCCTGTGCAAAACAATCAGAATTAAAGTCTTACCTCAGAATAAATGGATGTCACATTTCTGCTCTTTTTTGTTGCGCACTGCTTGGAGGAACTGCATTGCAAATAATAATATTATTTTTTTTTTTTGTGATTTTACTGAAAATTTTCTTTAAAAGAAGTGGAGTGAAATGGGAAGTGCAACGAAATCTTTAGTTCAATAAAAATTAAATTTTTTTGAAAAAATGCTTTTGAAATAAAAATTATTATTGGGGGACTTGTTGGACAATAATTACAATAAATAAAATTTTTCATTATCTAATGATTATATTAATTAACAGTATACCTTATCCACCATCTTGACCAGTGTTGCCGACCGCCTACATCACACAACCGCACTGGGCTGCTACTACTGACCGACCGCTCTGCATGACGACTATTAGCGTACTGCTCTGCAACTAGACAGAGCTACAGACTCGCAACGACTGACTGACAGACTCGCAACGACTACTGACAGACTGAGAACCGCTCGCAACACTCGCGCGGTCAAGCGCAAACTCTCTGGTCACAGATGCTACAATGCCTCGCCATCGCTGCTATGTTACATACGTGTTTCAAGCTTTCTAGCCACAATCCGCACAATTCTCGTTACTAGGTGTAGTCTGGCAGAATGTTTGCATGGGCACCAGCCATGGAGCCTCTTGAATTTGTTATACCGTGATTTGCATGCCTCGTAAATTTTCGGCTCTCTGCGTTTTCCTTGGAGAAGAGGGGCTATTTGGGCCTGGTTACCTGGCCAGCAGCAAGGGTGGTTGCTGCTTGGTGTGGTGGGCCACAAAGGTCTGCATTAGTTTTTAGTGAATGTTAGTTAGTCAGGAAGAACTGATCTGTCATGCAAATCAGTTGTGTCCACGCCCCTTTGGACCTGTGGTGCCACCGTCTCTATGCCAACTGGGAGACAGGGTCAAAAAAAATGACTGTGAGCACTGTGGGTCCCTTAGAACTTAGAACTACTTAACCAACCTAAGGACGCCACACACATCCATACCCGAGGCTGGATTCGAACCTGCGACCATAGCGGTCGCGCGGTTCCAGTCAAGCGCCTAGAACCGTTCGGCCACAGAGGCCGGCGGAGACAGGGTCAGCCACAGCATTTTCTCAGTAGTAAGTTCCCAGTTGTGGCGGCATGTATATCTGCTGCCTTTTTCCCACAGAATATGGTGCTAGCAGCAATCATTCCTCTGACTCCCAATGCTGAAACCATGGAATTTAAACCTGTGTCATACCTTCTCCTCTCACCTGTAGATGAATCCTCATCCACTATTGTGGCAGCCACCACAGTCCTCTGCGATTCTGCTGGAGTCAGCTCAGTCATAGTTACCTGTTTCGGTGGTGGAGCCACTGCTGGTGAATCTTGCACCCTTTCTGGTTGGGTGATAAATGTCACGGCAGAAAACAGGCCATTTTCAGCCATAAGTAGTCTTTCCAAGGAGGAGGGGGAGGGAGGGATTCACTATCCCTTCCATATGAGCTGGCGTTCATCTCGCAGCAGAGTAGTGTCTGACACAGACATCATATGTGTAGGGTTGGATAAACAGAACTGCTGACCCAGACGTTTACTTGCTAGCAGCGATGATCCAGTCAGTTCTTATACTGCGATTGACTAACACTGGTTTGGCTTTTGCATCAAATTGTGCTCTTGCTTCTTCATGCTACTTCTTTCAGTCATTCATGCTGGTCGTTTTTTATGCTTTTCTCTGTGCCAGTCTCCACATAATGTTTGGACTCCCTGTTTCTCCACAGGCTAACCTGTGCATCACGTTTTTTCTCTTCTGGAGCCCACTCACCAGCTTCTGGGCTAAGCATCTATCATTGGCTACAGTGCTGACATTTGGGCCGACAGGATGGTTTCGCAGGGCTGACATGCCTGTGCAGATAGAGAACCTTGTAATACCAGTCTCTAATTGGTCAATTAAACATAATAATTCTAAATTCGCAGAGCAGGTAGTCATCTCAATGAACTGTTCCCCACTTACACTTTTGTCCCGTGAAGTGCAATATCGATAGCACATGTAACTGAATGAGCCATAATGTTGGAAATAAGGATCGGAAAGCTGCCTTAAAATTTTTGAGGCGAAAAAAAGTGCACCAATTTTAGCCTTTAGGCGAAGAGATACGCTAGATCAATGTGCTCTATATATAAGGTGAGTCACTAACTATTGCCACCAAGAATAACTCCGAAAGTATGATAGGAGCTGAAAAGTTTGTGGGGCAAATGTTGCATGGGGCAACGGGGGCCATAACATGAAGTTGGTTTCTTGTTGCTAGGTGGGGTCGCTTCAGAGATATGAAGGTCGACTTTGTTTTTTCTTAAATGGGATGCTATAGTTTGGTACTTATTTTCTGATAACGGTTATCGAGACGAATCCAATGATGTGTAACAGTAAGGTCAACGAACGTCGACGAAGGTCATAAAGGTGGCATGAATGTCGACTTACAAGGTGTTCGAAGTGATGACCATTGGTATCAATGCAGTGTTGCAATCTTCTTATCATGGACTGAGTGATGTTCTTTATCACATCGACATTTATCGAAGCACATGCTCTGACAATTCTCTCTCGCATATCTTCAGGTGTAGTTGGAATGTCTTTAAAACCAATGTCTTTTACGAATTCCCACAAGAAATATCCAGAGGCGTCAAGTCTGGCGAACGAGTCGGTCACGACACGTCTCCTCCTTGTCCAATCCAACGATATGGGAATTGTCTCTGCAACTCATTAGTAGCCATCAGCGAAAACTGTGTCAGACACCCATCGTGTTGATACCACATGTTCGTTGTTCCTAAAGGTATTTCTTCCAGGAACAGACCTAATGTTTCTTGCAGGAATTAAGATTTCCGTCGATGAAATAGGGGCTTATAATTCTGTCCTCCAGAGTCCCACACCATATATTCACCGACCACGGTTTTTGGTGTGCAACTTGCCGCAGCCAACATTGATTTTCAGTTGCCCAATAATGCATGTTATGCAAATTAACATTTCCATGGTTCGTGAATGTAGCCTCGTCAGTAAATAAAATCAGATTAATAAATGTGTCATCCCTCTGAATCTGAAGTTGAGCTCATCGGCAGAATTCAATGCGAAGCGTACAATCTGTACCGGTTAATTCTTGGTGGAGACTGATATGATAAGGATGATATTTATGGCGTTGCAGAACACGAACAACACTACTCTGGCTCATGCCAGATTCCCTTGTGGCTGCATGGTACAGCGTATCAGATCGCAGTCTCTGTAACGAATTATGATTCAATAAGTGGTCTCTACCATGGAGACAATGCATTTGCAGACATAAGTTCAGTAGACCTTTTTTTCCGTATCTCTCGTCGATCTCGCGCGCGCGTTTGTGTGTGTGTGTGTGTGTGTGTGTGTGTGTGTATGTGTATGTGTGCTCTGTTGTTTCATTTAATTTTAATGCACTGTTGGTCCACAACTAGATGCTGACTTAAACATTCTGAACATGGTTCAACTAGGCCAGCAGTGTAACCGTTGTTAATTCCTTAATAAACTTCTTATACTTGTTTTGAACTGAAGAGTATGTATTTTCTATTTTGTTGAGTAAAGGTGGCAGGAAGGAGATCCCTTATTCCATGCAAGGCACGCTAAGTAAGAAATGTGCAAAAGTTCTGTCAGCAAAATTAGATGACATGAACCTCTCCTGCAAGCAGGCAAAGAAGTCTGAATTGGTTGTGCAAAGGGTAAATTAATTAATCATTCTCATTATATATGAATTAATATCAAATGCACAGCACCATCTCCACGAAAGACTATCTGCCGGCACCAGATGCCCCACTCAATTGTGACCTCATCACTACCTTACCGCAAGTTAGCGCAGCAGACTGTTAGCATACACAAAAATTTTATTACGTGTTGTGCATCCTTGATCATCTCCTCGCAATGGATTTACGGAACGAAAATGTATGAACAGTCATAATTTTTTTAATCTCTCTATGAAAACGTAAAAGACATAATTAATTTTTAGTCATACATGCACCTAGTCTCGGTACACGGAAGACATTCCGATGTGGTCGTACCGTCACTCATTTCTAGACAAGCCAATACAAAATGGCGCAGCCAGTATATACAGTAGAGTATAAGGCCAGCTTCGTTTTGTGCATTTGAAGGGGAACAGAGCTGCCACAGAATATACCAAAATGATAGAGGTGTGCGGTAACAATCCACCATCATATGACACAGAGGTAAAGCAGTGCAGCCACTTCAAATGTGGTCAAGCAAGTCTGAATGATCACGAACGAAGTGGCAGACCATCTATCTGTGAAGAACCGGGAATCACAAGAGAAGCGGAAACCATGGTACTTGAAGACCGACCTAACACAATCGAGATGACATTAATTAAGGTTGAGATTGCAATTAAGTACGAGATTGCTTATTTATTTACACGTCAAGTTCCGTAGGACCAAATTGAGGAGCAAATCTCCAAGGTCATGGAACGTGCCATTACATGAAATTACAACATAAAATAATAACAGATAAAAATAAAATGTTTATGAACCCAATAAAGTCAAGACATAAGTTTAAGTAAACGCAATCAACAATATAACATTAGAACAAACTTAAGTTTTCAAGGAACTCCTCGACAGAACAGGAGTGACCCATCTTAAGTTTTCAAGGAACTCCTCGACAGAACAGAAGGAGTGACCCATGAGAAAACTCTTCAGTTTCGATTTGAAAGCGTGTGGATTACTGCTAAGAGTTTTTAATTCTTGTAGTAGCGTATTCAAAATGCACACCTTTCGCACAAGAGTTAAGGAAGTCCGATTCCAATGCAGGTTCCTTTTTCTGCCGAGTATTAACTGAGTAAAAGCTGCTTGTTCTTTGGAATAAGCTGATATTGTTAACAAGCACTCCGTCTTCAGGCCACAAGTGGCCCAGTGGGACCATCCGACCGCCGTGTCATCCTCAGCTGAGGATGCGGATAGGAGGGGCGTGTGGTCAGCACACCGCTCTCCCGGTCATTATGATGGTTTTCTGTGGTCCGAGTCGCTACTATTCGGTCGAGTAGCTCCTCAATTGGCATCACAAGGCTGAGTGCACCCCGAAAAATGGCAACAGCACATGGCGGCTGGATGGTCACCCATCCAAGTGCCGGCCACGCCCGACAGCGTTTAAATTCGGTGATCTCACGGGAACCGGTGTATCAACTGCGGCAAGGCCGTTGCCTATTGTTAACAAGGAAGGACAGTAAAGAATATATATATATATATATATATATATATATATATATATAACAGAAGGAAACATTCCACGTGGGAAAAATTATATATAAAAACAAAGATGAGGTGACTTACCGAACGAAAGCGCTGGCAGGTCGATAGACACACAAACAAACACAAACATACACACAAAATTCAAGCTTTCGCAACAAACTGTTGCCTCATCAGGAAAGAGGGAAGGAGAGGGAAAGACGAAAGGAAGTGGGTTTTAAGGGAGAGGGTAAGGAGTCATTCCAATCCCGGGAGCGGAAAGACTTACCTTAGGGGGAAAAAAGGACAGGTATACACTCGCACACACGCACATATCCATCCACACATACAGACACAAGCAGACATATTTAAAGACAAAGAGTTTGGGCAGAGATGTCAGTCGAGGCAGAAGTGTAGAGGCAAAGAAGTTGTTGAAAGACCGGTGAGGTATGAGTGGCGGCAACTTGAAATTAGCGGAGATTGAGGCCTGGCGGATGACGAGAAGAGAGGATATACTGAAGGGCAAGTTCCCATCTCCAGAGTTCGGATAGGTTGGTGTTGGTGGGAAGTATCCAGATAACCCGGACGGTGTAACACTGTGCCAAGATGTGCTGGCTGTGCACCAAGGCATGTTTAGCCACAGGGTGATCCTCATTACCAACAAACACTGTCTGCCTGTGTCCATTCATGCGAATGGACAGTTTGTTGCTGGTCATTCCCACATAGAATGCATCACAGTGTAGGCAGGTCAGTTGGTAAATCACGTGGGTGCTTTCACACGTGGCTCTGCCTTTGATCGTGTACACCTTCCGGGTTACAGGACTGGAGTAGGTGGTGGTGGGAGGGTGCATGGGACAGGTTTTGCATCGGGGGCAGTTACAAGGATAGGAGCCAGAGGGTAGGGAAGGTAGTTTGGGGATTTCATAGGGATGAACTAACAGGTTACGAAGGTTAGGTGGACGGCGGAAAGACACTCTTGGCGGAGTGGGGAGGATTTCATGAAGGATGGATCTCATTTCAGGGCAGGATTTGAGGAAATCGTATCCCTGCTGGAGAGCCACATTCAGAGTCTGGTCCAGTCCCGGAAAGTATCCTGTCACAAGTGGGGCACTTTTGTGGTTCTTCTGTGGGGGATTCTGGGTTTGAGGGGACGAGGAAGTGGCTCTGGTTATTTGCTTCTGTACCAGGTCGGGAGGGTAGTTGCGGGATGTGAAAGCTGTTTTCAGGTTGTTGGTGTAATGATTCAGGGATTCCGGACTGGAGCAGATTCGTTTGCCTCGAAGACCTAGGCTGTAGGGAAGGGACCGTTTGATGTGGAATGGGTGGCAGCTGTCATAATGGAGGTACTGTTGCTTGTTGGTGGGTTTGATGTGGACGGACGTGTGAAGTTGGCCATCGGACAGGTGGAGGTCAACGTCTAGGAAAGTGGCATGGGATTTGGAGTAGGACCAGGTGAATCTGATGGAACCAAAGGAGTTGAGGTTGGAGAGGAAATTCTGGAGTTCTTCTTCACTGTGAGTCCAGATCATGAAGATGTCATCAATAAATCTGTACCAAACTTTGGGTTGGCAGACTTGGGTAACCAAGAAGGCTTCCTCTAAGCGACCCATGAATAGGTTGGCGTACGAGGGGGCCATCCTGGTACCCATGGCTGTTCCCTTTAATTGTTGGTATGTCTGGCCTTCAAAAGTGAAGAAGTTGTGGGTCAGGATGAAGCTGGCTAAGGTAATGAGGAAAGAGGTTTTAGGTAGGGTGGCAGTGATCGGCGTGAAAGGAAATGCTCCATCGCAGCGAGGCACTGGACGTGCGGAATATTTGTGTATAAGGACGTGGCATCAATGGTTACAAGGATGGTTTCCGGGGGTAACAGATTGGGTAAGGATTCCAGGCGTTCAAGGAAGTGGTTGGTGTCCTTGATGAAGGATGGGAGACTGCATGTAATGGGTTGAAGGTGTTGATCTACGTAGGCAGAGATACGTTCTGTGGGGGCTTGGTAACCAGCTACAATGGGGCGGCCGGGATGATTGAGTTTGTGGATTTTAGGAAGAAGGTAGAAGGTAGGGGTGCGGGGTGTCGGTGGGGTCAGGAGGTTGATGGAGTCAGGTGAAAGGTTTTGCAGGGGGCCTAAGGTTCTGAGGGTTCCTTGAAGCTCCGCCTGGACATCGGGAATGGGGTTACCTTGGAAAACTTTGTATGTGGTGTTGTCTGAAAGCTGATGCAGTCCCTCAGCCACATACTCCCGACGATCAAGTACCACGGTCGTGGAACCCTTGTCCGCCGGAAGAATGACGATGGATCGGTCAGCCTTCAGATCACGGATAGCCTGGGCTTCAGCAGTGGTGATGTTGGGTGTAGGATTAAGGTTTTTTAAGAAGGATTGAGATGCAAGGCTGGAAGTCAGAAATTCCTGGAAGGTTTGGAGAGGGTGATTTTGAGGAAGAGGAGGTGGGTCCCGCTGTGACGGAGGACGGAACTGTTCCAGGCAGGGTTCAATTTGGATGGTGTCTTGAGGAGTCGGATCATTAGGAGTAGGATTAGGATCACTTTTCTTCGTGGCAAAGTGATACTTCCAGCAGAGAGTACGAGTGTAGGACAGTAAATCTTTGACGAGGGCTGTTTGGTTGAATCTGGGAGTGGGGCTGAAGGTGAGGCCTTTGGATAGGACAGAGGTTTCGGATTGGGAGAGAGGTTTGGAGGAAAGGTTAACTACTGAATTAGGGTGTCGTGGTTCCAGATTGTGTTGATCGGAATTTTGAGGTTTTGGAGGGAGTGGAGCTGGAAGTGGGAGATTGAGTAGATGGGAGAGACTGGGTTTGTGTGCAATGAGAGGAGGTTGAGGTTTGCTGGAAAGGTTGTGAAGGGTGAGTGAGTTGCCTTTCCGGAGGTGGGAAACCAGGAGATTGGATAATTTTTTGAGGTGGAGGGTGGCATGCTGTTCTAATTTACGGTTGGCCTGTAGGAGGATGCTCTGAACAGCCGGTGTGGATGTGGGAGAGGAAAGATTAAGGACTTTTATTAAGGATAGGTGTTGACGGGTGTGTTCATTGGCTGAGTTGATGTGTAGGTGAAGGATTAGGTGGGTGAGGGCAATAGATTGTTCAGTTTGGAACTGGTATAGGGACTGATGGAAGGAAGGGTTGCAGCCAGAGATGGGAACTTTAAGTGTGAGGCCTTTGGGGGTGATGCCAAATGTCAGACAAGCCTGAGAAAATAGAATATGGGAGCGTAATCTGGCTAGGGCGAAGGCATGTTTGCGGAGGGAATGTAAATAAAACTTAATGGGGTCGTTGTGGGTGTGTTGTGAGGGTGACATGGTATTAGAAGGTGGAAAGTGTAACATGAGGTGAAATGAAAATGAAAATAAAAATATATGGGGAGAGATAAAGGTGAACCGGAAAGTAACTGGAGATTTGGAATGAAAAAAGGCGAAAAGGTATTGGTTACAGCTGGGCTATGTTGGACTTGGGTTTGTAGACAACGATGTGCATAAAGGTTAGGTGGTTGTGTTGCCGCCAAAACACGTTAAAGGACGGAGAAATTCGGGAAAATTTCGAAAAAACTGCGTGTAGTATATTGAAAGGAGTGGTATTGTGGTGGCAGATTATGAAAATGAGGCTAACAATTGTCTGACGAAGAAATAATGGCGTTAAAACCTGTGGGAAGCGGCTAAAAATGATCAGTGATGTGGGAAAAACGGAAATGGAAATAAAGCGAAGGTTATTAGAACTGGCCGAAATGGTTGTTTAAAAGGTGAAAGGAGCTGTTTGTGAACTAGAAACGGTGGATATTATAGCGGCGGTAGTGCTGAAAGCGGCAAAAATTTTTTTTTGGTTATGGTTTGGAAGTGGGTTACGTATTATTGAGTATATATATAGGCGGGATAAAATAGTATAGCAGATTACGGTAAAAAGGAGAAGGTGAATACAAAGTGAAACTACTGGCAAGAACAGAAAGAGGAAAATAAGACGACAGAAAAGATTTCGAAATGCAACAGTGACAATAACAAACGTAATTGTTGGATTCAAATTAATGATATCAATATAATAGAAGGAAACATTCCACGTGGGAAAAATTATATATAAAAACAAAGATGAGGTGACTTACCGAACGAAAGCGCTGGCAGGTCGATAGACACACAAACATACACGCAAAATTCAAGCTTTCGCAACAAACTGTTGCCTCATCAGGAAAGAGGGAAGGAGAGGGAAAGACGAAAGGAAGTGGGTTTTAAGGGAGAGGGTAAGGAGTCATTCCAATCCCGGGAGCGGAAAGACTTACCTTAGGGGGAAAAAAGGACAGGTATACACTCGCACACACGCACATATCCATCCACACATACAGACACAAGCAGACATATTTAAAGACAAAGAGTTTGGGCAGAGATGTCAGTCGAGGCAGAAGTGTAGAGGCAAAGAAGTTGTTGAAAGACAGGTGAGGTATGAGTGGCGGCAACTTGAAATTAGCGGAGATTGAGGCCTGGCGGATGACGAGAAGAGAGGATATACTGAAGGGCAAGTTCCCATCTCCAGAGTTCGGATAGGTTGGTGTTGGTGGGAAGTATCCAGATAACCCGGACGGTGTAACACTGTGCCAAGATGTGCTGGCCATGCACTAAGGCATGTTTAGCCACAGGGTGATCCTCATTACCAACAAACACTGTCTGCCTGTGTCCATTCATGCGAATGGACAGTACCAACAAACACTGTCTGCCTGTGTCCATTCATGCGAATGGACAGTACCAACAAACACTGTCTGCCTGTGTCCATTCATGTGAATGGACAGTACCAACAAACACTGTCTGCCTGTGTCCATTCATGCGAATGGACAGTACCAACAAACACTGTCTGCCTGTGTCAATTCATGCGAATGGACAGTACCAACAAACACTGTCTGCCAGCGCTTTCGTTCGGTAAGTCACCTCATCTTTGTTTATATATATATATATATATATATATATATATATATATATATATATATATATATATATTGGGGGGCCAATGTCAAAATACCCAGACTAGTGAAGTGGGGTCGGCAAGAGGTTCGCGAACTTACACCATTTATTGCCCGAACAGCTGGTTTCTGAGCCAAAAATATCCTTTTAGAAGGGGAAGAGTTGCTCCAAAAATAATACCATACGACATGAGCGAATGAAAATAAGCAAAGTAGACAATTTCCGTGTCGAATGATCACTCACTTTAGATACCGTTCGAATAGTAAAACTGGCAGCATGAAGTCTCTGAACAAGAGCCTGAACGTGGGCTGTCCACGACAGTTTACAATCGATCTGAACACGTAGAAATTTGAACTGTTCAGTTTCACTAATCAAATGCCCATTCTGTGAAAGTTAAAACGTCCGGTTTTGTTGAATTGTGTGTTAGAAACTGTAAAAACTGAGTGTTGCTGTGGTTTGGAATAGGACAACGGACATCAGTAACTGGGTTCTGCAACTGACATCCATTCGCAAAGCACGTCGAGCCGAGGTAATAGCAGAAATATTTAGTTGTGTCGTGCCAGTCTAGATGACTACTTCGACTGCCTGATCACTGTTGAAGTGCATGACTTCAACACTTCAGGAAAATGCGAAAGCGTAGCCAGTACTGAGCAAGGTTACACAGGGTGCATTTTGGGACTGCCTCAGTGTAGCTTCAACAGATTGTGCTCATCTGGGGCAGACTACTGAAATCTCCTGACGACGTTATTCAAGGCTGTACAGACAAAGCATCAAGGAAAGCTGTCCGAGCGGGTGTTTCTGCTCATTTGCAAAGGACACAGTCGCTTATGCTGCTTCTTTGAGCCATCGAAAGGAGCCACACACCCACTATGTTCCCGAAATGACACTCGTGGCTATTTCCCCTTCCATCGAATGAAGAGGCCACTGCATGGTAGTCATTTTCAGAATGACATCGATGTGATTTTCGAAGTAGAACGATTCTTGAAAAGTCAAAATGCAGACTTCCACAGCCAAGGTACAAGATATGTTCAGAAAGTAATTATTTAGAAAAAATGTATTTAAAAAACAATTACAGCATATTGTTGATACACTTGTTGACTATTTTTCCACATAATCACTGTCCTGTTCAATGCATGTGGTGAGGTTTATTGCAAGGCTTCTTTATGCCTTCCTCGAAGAACTCTCCCACCGAATCCTCCCTCCACTTCAGAACTTCTTTCTGCACCTGACTGTCGGTTGAAAATTTAATTCCGATTATATGTGCCTTCAATGAGACGAAAATCTGAAGGTGCCATGTCAGCAGAACATGGGGAGTGGTTCAAAACATCCCAATCAAATGAGTCCAAGGGTTCAAAAATGGCTCTGAGCCCTATGGGACTTAACTTCTGAGGCCATCAGTCCCCTAGAACTTAGAACTATTTAAACCTAACTAACCTAAGGACATCACACACATCCATACCCGTAGCGGTCGCGCGGTTCCAGGCTGTAGCGCCTAGAACCGCTCGGCCACCCCGGCCGGCTGAGTCCAAGGGTGCCTTGGTGGTAAGACTGTGTGAGGACTGTCAGCTTCCCCTCCTTTTATTTTGAACGTTCCTTCTGACTTTTTTGGGGGAAGATGGGGGGGGGGGGTCTCACAATATCGTTCTGCAGTGATGGTCTCCCTCTGAGGCAGAAATTCGACCAAAATCATGCCCTTTTGGTCCCAAAAAACAGAGGCCATGATTTTTTTAATAAATATCTGACATTGATCTGAGAGTGAACAATTAATTCCATGTAAAGAGAGCTTTTGATGTGAAGTTTATTATTACCTTGACTGCAAGTATGTAGACAGGATTGCTAGTTTCGACAGGACCAAGGTGCCAGCTTCAGATCCAGAACCCAATTCAGACACCAACTCAGAAACATGTGGCACTTCTTGATGTGCTATGTGCCACATCTGTATGACTCTTATCTGGCCATGAAGACACAGCTGTATTTTTTAATGTTCTACTCTCTTTTTATTATGAGTCCATTATGATGGTATGAATACAAATGTGCGGTTTATGGCACAGCATGATTTCATCACCTGTACTCTGTGGATCGAAGACGGTAACTTAGTCCTATCGAAAGTAGTGACACAGTGTACAAACATGCAGTCAGCACATAACAAACATCATATCGGAAGCTTTCCTCAACGATTTTTTTGCCTGAAATTGTGGTTTTGAACTTTTTACAGATGGGAAATTGGTGTGAAGTCACTGTGATGACTTCCTTTTATCTGAGGCGTGTAATAAGCCACCCACGTTTCACCTCCAGTCACGACAGAGCTCAGAAAGTCTTCACCTTCCAGCTCCAGTCGCTCAAGAAACTTCCGGACCCTGTGGACCTTATTACTCCTGTGCTGCTATGTCAGCTGGTTTGGGATCCATCTTGTGGACCATGTCCGACATCCCAGTGTTTCTGTGTCTCGTGTAAAAGAGCTTTGGAGTAATGTGGAAATATCGCAGAAATTTCATCCACTGAAAATCGGCGGTCTTCGCCAACAGTTTCCTCGACTTCTAGCACCAACTCATCAGTCAAAATGGAGGGACTTCCACTTCTCAGTTCGTCATGATCATTTGTTCTGCCTCCACTAAATTTCCTACATCACTTAAATACAGCCGTTCTGTTCATAACATCTTCGGCATAAACCGTTCGTTCCCGCAAAAATTTCAGTGGGTGTTATTCCTTCCGCAAGTAGGAAGCGGGTCACAGCACGTGGATCGCACTTGGAGGGAATTCTTAGTGACATCTTTCAAGCAACGGGACAATACAATGTGAGTTAACGTGTGCCTGCGATGCTCGCTCTGGTCAGGGGATTCCCTCTACCACTCGTTGTTGTCAAACAGCCGGTTATGGTCACAGTACACATGCTTTCTGAACATGCCTCATACCTGCCACGTCATCCATTGTTTGGGGATGTGTCTCACATCAAAGGGTGAATATGCAGAGAGCGAGTTGTGTGATGTCCTTAGGTTAGTTAGGTTTAAGTAGTTCTAAGTTCTAGGGGACTGATGACCATAGATGTTAAGTCCCATAGTGCTCAGAGCCATTTGAACCATTTTTTTGTAGAGAGCGACCAACATCATCAAGTTTCGTGGTCACAGCTTGATTGTTTCGAGATGATAATTAAAATTTTAAGACTACCTAATTCTTACTAACCATCTAACCGCCCATCGTCCAGTATGTTATTGTGCATATTGTCTGTGTCACCATCTGTGGCTGCTCCTTTGGGATGCTGTTCAAGTGAATCTCCTTCAAGTGAATGGCCACATTTGTATTCTGCAGCCATTTATGACTTCGCCAGAAGATGGGTAGCATGACACTTCCGGAAACGTCGCGAGACATCAACGCTACCACCCGGCTGGAGACCCGAGAAACCTTCATCAAGGGGTGTGCAGTATATCACGTTAAGCTATTGGACATTCACACGTTTGGTCTTCACCTATAGGCATCTATGTTGGAATCTGCTCCTTTAGGTCAGCGTCCCAGTCTTCTTTCTTAACTTTTGATAATAAGGGAATAATTTTCTTCACCCGTCTAACATCCAGTCAACTAGGAACATGTACATTTCATTACGATCGTAATTATGACTACCCTGCTCAATTTGTTTGTTTTCCTGCTCTCCCAGTAATTTCCAGCCCAGTAATTCCTCCATTGCTGTCCAAATGAAACTATTCCACAGATGAAGTAGACACTTGGCTTACATATCATGCATTAGATACCAAGATGACAAAAATAAATTTCATCAGCCTATGTACCACTCAAATTTGTTATGAACGTTCACATTTCATGATGCCCCCACGTTAGTCCACAAACGTCATTCTGCTTCTGCTGGAGGGACTACAGTAAATTGTCCGAAATGTCTCGTGAGCTCTGCATCCCAAAGCTTTGCAGTGACAAACGACGGCACAGGACTTCAAAAGACGTCGTCATCGAGTACTGTTAATGCGCAGTCAGGTATATTGGTTTAGTGAAAGTTGGAACTCTTCTTTACAAACAGTCCCAGTTTTTAGTTGGCGAGTAAAGCTTAAATGCAGAGTTTCCAACAATCCCACCACAACAAAGGTCAAAAATTAATTATGAATTGTGGTATTGCTCACGTTGCTAAATACTGCATTTTCGGGCAACAACAAAGTTACATTATGTGGCAGGTGTCATTAGAGCACAGTTAATAAAGTCATTTCATGAAATAATGGATAAACTAGGCACTCATCTTTTCGTGTTTCCCACGCTGGTCTCGTTGTGAACGCATGGCTCAATTGTTGAAAATCTAGGTAGTGATGATTCCAAGCTCGGATGCAAAGAGGCCTAGGTGTTATTATGCGATATTCAAAAGTCTTATAGATGTGTTTCATAAACCATTCTTGAAGATTAAACCTTTGCAAGTTAGCACAATGGTGATTAAAAAAGTAATCAGCACTCCGAATTTAAGTTACACTTCTTTTTTATTACTTTTGTTGCAGTATCACGTAACACAAAAAACATCACATTATAAAACATACTTGAAAATATCTTCCTCACTGTTAAAGTTCAGATTTTATAAACTGACTACAATTTGCGTCTTTGCAACATGACGACCAAGACTTGACTCTCTAATAACCGCTTACGCGCCCAAAAATCAGAGTTACAAATACGTCAAAGATAATAGTGACAAAAGAGAGAATTCACATAAGAATAATATCATTGCAATATAAACATATCGATGTATCGAAGTACCTCTACATTAATGAAATCAAATCTGAATGTTGTCTCAGAAATATGTTAACTACTTTACGGAAACACAGTAGAATATTGCTGGTATCGAAAGGTTGAGGTGAGGTGCCGTAATGGTTACGTAATTCAAGTACCATTACAAGTTCTCGAGCGAAATATGCAATGCTAGCTCAGCACTACCGAAATTGCGTCGTCATTGTTTCCCTGGGCGGAGTGCTGCTGAGCTAATAGCCGTAACTGTCACCTGGTGATGAACACATCGTAATCGAACACTTAAAATCTAATGACTTGTTGCATTGTATTTGTTTATTTATTAAACATAGTACAGTCACGGAATCAGCCTTTAATGTCTATGTGTAAACCATGTTCTCTTCTCCTAGTGGCACCGGCTAAGTTGCTAGAACTGCACCGCCACTGGCTCAGTCAGACTGCCGCTGCGCAGTGCCCGCAGTGGTGCTCAGTTTGCAGCGGCGGCGACTGTACGACCGTCTGGCAGCAGCGCTGCTGTGACGTCACCCATACATTCTCTCTGAGCGAGCCGAGGTCGCGCCTGGAATGCGGCGCCGCCGGCCTCCCCACTCCTCCGACGGAGCACAAAAAAAAGAAAAGAGCTAACAGCGAGAAGCTGACAACGGTATAAAGGCGCCATTGTAGTTACTGCCTCCTCAGATTTGCAACGCATATTTAAAATTCGTCAACAGTCGTGCCTCGAACGTTGCGTCTGTGCAGAAAATTGGCGCAGCAGTTGCCGCTTAGTTGCGCTAGCGGCCGGGAGAGGCGCTGCTGCACTGCTCTGGTGCGTTGCCCCGACTGGCGTGTGACCTCGAAGCGTCTGGTTGATTCCAGCTAAGCGACTGCACTTCCTTTGCCTTCCTGTACGAGACTCCTCCAGCGGTAGAGTTCACAAGCTGCAAACGCCTCACTCAGACCGCACGGTAGTCGCTCGTTACATTCGCTTGCAACAGGACGAACCTTTCCAGGTTCATCTCTTCTCAATGGTTTGATGCAACAGTTCTGTTAACACATCTGGCAAGTATATTCATTTAAATTTGTTATTATTCATCGAAATTTGCTGCTCTGCAAACAGGGCCCACTTCAACAGTCGGTGTAACAAAGAACCATCTTTATTTAATGCAGCACAAACTTGTTCGTAAAAATCTGCGTTGACATCACTGAAGGACATTCTACAAGGGAACAGCGTTGCCAGTAATTTATTCATCGTTAATATTTTGCAGGCGGTAGTGGAACAATTGCAGTGTGCGGCCGCTATGATACTACGGTGCGGACACCGTTACAACCTTTCTCTCATTTTGTATTTTCATACTAAACCAGAAAGTCAGACAACCAGTCGCCTCTAGGAGTTCGAACAGGAGAGTACACGAAATTCTACTCTCTAGCCGAGGGCCACTGATCGTATCAACTTCTTCTTTCGATTTATTTGTTAAAGTCACTTGTATCGTACCACCTCAAACATATTTCTTAACAACTTTCAGCATTGCAGCGCGTCACCAATCGTAAGTATCGAAATATTTATGAAAAATCCGCCTCGATTGCACGAACTACCTGGTGTTTACCTAGGTTTCAGCGTGGGTAACCACGCCTTCTTCAGAACAAATGTAAGACAGCTTGCCTTAGTAGGCATAGTCAAAGGTTAAAATCAAAACCTACAGCGGCAAGGCCCCATTAAATTTTTTTACAAATACACGGTACATTTGTACCAAGTCAATAATATTACTTATCTCAACCCTGTGTATGAAGCCTTGATGTCCTGACAATCGCCGGCCGCGGTGGCCTCGCGGTTCTAGGCGCGCAGTCCGGAACCGTGCGACTGCTACGGTCGCAGGTTCGAATCCTGCCTCGGGCATGGATGTGTGTGATGTCCTTAGGTTAGTTAGGTTTAAGTAGTTCTAAGTTCTAGGGGACTGATGACCACAGCAGTTGAGTCCCATAGTGCTCAGAGCCATTTGAACCATCCTGACAATCGTACGTTGGCTGGGGCGAGGCTTCATACACAGGGTTGAGATAAGTAATATTATTGACTTGGTACATATGTACCGCGTATTTGTAAAAAAATTTTATGGGGCCTTGCCGCTGTAGGTTTTGATTTTAACCTTTGACTATGCCTACTTAGGCAAGTTGTCTTATATTTCCTCTGAAGAAGGCGTGGTTACCCACGCTGAAACCTAGGTAAACACCAGGTAGTTCGTGCAATCGAGGCGGATTTTTCACAAATATTTCTTAAGATGTGATCGTTTCTCCTTTGTGTGATTATACAGCCAAACTCTTCGAATCAGAGTGAAGGTCGTGGTAAAAAATTTACCTTCACATTCAGGGATGGATGAGTGACTGCTTGTACACCTTTCTGCGAGCTATTATTATCCTAGTTTTATGGGTGCCACTTCCATCAACAAATGCACTAGATAGGTCTCAGTACCGAGAACGATCGTAGTTTTTGCCGTCAGAGTTTTATAAGCAGGTGCGCTTCAGATTTACGATTTGTTTCTTCGTGAGTTCAGCAGTTAAGATTCTTTCACCAGCAAAACTAATGATCATTCGCACGGTCCTTCTTTGGTTACTCTTGGTGTACGCTTTTCTTATGAGTCCTCTGTACAGTGTGATTGTGAAGTCCCCCACATTCAAATAAATGTTTATCTAACAAAGGGAGGCCGCCAATTGTGAAATTCAGATTCGATTCATATTGCGCATAATAAAAGCTCATGGCCAGAGGTGTAATGTGGCAAAGCACAAAGATCCACTTCTCAGCCGTTGTCGAGAAAACCGACAGTTAAAAAGAAACCGTTGCGGTGAAATACTCTCTACGATTTAAAATTTTCTACAGCGTTGTGGCGCAGCGGTAAACGCTCGGGTTTGTAATCCGAAAGTCGCCGGATCGAATCTCGCGCCATGCAACTTTATTTTTTTAGTATTTGTTTTTTGTAATTCAAATGTGTATATATACGCACACACACACATATATATATATATAATTCCCGACAATCAGTTGCAACAATTATGCATATAATAAGTTGTTGAAAGTCGTTTGTCGTGGAAAAACTGGCGACTTCGAACATCATTATGTTTTCCGCAAACAAAGTTGTATTTCACAAATGTTATTAATTGTCTTCATAATGTTTACCACGTATAGTTAACGGAAGACGTAGAAACGATATTCCGAAACGAATACGTATAGCGTAAGTCAAACGTTCGAATTAGAATAGAGACCCCACGAACACAAATTTGCTATGGCAGGTATGAAATATAAACTCCGTTACTCGCTCGTTACACTTGATGGACGGATGTTGAATGGGCCGAAACGAGCCGCCGCATAACAGCGTAGTTGCCCGCTAACTTCGAAAGAAGGTAGATGCGGTCCCTAGCGCAACTTTTAACATCGTCGAAAATCAGTGCGGGCGTGAGAGCTTTGGTACATCCTGTTAAACAAACGGAAAATTGGAGGCGGTACAGTACATTGGAGAGCGATCCGCCTTCACCAACACGCATAAGCAATTCATTAATTCGCAGCATGCGACTTTTTTTATTATTAGTTTTTTGTAATTCAAATATATATATAAAATTCAAATATATATATATATATATATATATATATATATATATATTCAAATATATTCATATATATATATATATATTTGAATTACAAAAAACTAATAATAAAAGAAACTTGCATGCCGCGGGATTCGATCCGGTGACCTTCGGATTACGAACCCGAGCGCTTACCGCTGCGCCTCGACGCTGTAGAAATTTATTAACCGTAGAGAGTGTTTCACCGCAACGGTTTCTTTTAACTGTCGATTTTCTCGACAACGGCTGAGAAGTGCATCTTGGTGCTTTGCCACATTACACCTCTGGCCATGAGCTTTTATTATGCGCAGTATGAATCGAATCTGAATTTCACAATTGGCGGCCTCCCCTTGTAAGTAGGAGTTACACGCAACAAACGAAGACGCCAATGGAACGTCTTCTCAAGAGGAACGAGTTTGTTGGACAGCATTTTGCAAGTCGTTCGTAGGCATGCGTTGTAGACCCACTTTGTGTGAAACATCCAGATGACGCAGTGCCGAACAATTAAAAAATAACGAGATTAATCGCCAGTTTCCATTAATGCCGACCGTTATGCAGACTAGAATAGCACCGAGAGACAGGCCGTTTTGACATGTGATGCTGAGTTCGCTTTGAAAAAGTGTGAGGAGACCATCTGTGCAATCTCAGTAGTAACAGTCAGAAAGCGGTGCGGAAGTTAGGGTTTCATAGATATCATGTTCGCAGTGTGTAGGAATTGAAGGTACCCGATAAAGAAAAGCAGGCGTGTGGTACACGGTTTCGGTCATTTATTGGTATCCAAGGAACAGTAGATCTGGTCCACCTTTTCTTCACCGACGAGGCGTGGCTTCACCTTAGTGTATACACGAATAGTTGAAACGCAAAATTTGGTTAGTCGAAAATTCACATGTCTTTCAAAAAAATGGTTCAAATGGCTCTGAGCACTATGGGACTTAACAGCTTTGGTCATCAGTCCCCTATAACTTACAAGGGAACCTCCCCATCGCACCCCCCTCAGATTTACTTATAAGTTGGCACATTGGATAGGCCTTGAAAAACTAAACAGATCAATTGAGAAAACAGGAAGAAGTTGTGTGGAACTGTGAAAAAATAAGCAAAATATACAAACTGAGTAGTTTATGGGAGGATAGGCAACATCAAGGACACTTGGGTTGCAGGGGCGCCGTGGTCTCGTGGTAACGTGAGCAGCCGCGGAATGAAAGGTCCTTGGTTCAAGTCTTCCATGGAGTGAAAACTTTAAATTTTTATTTTCAGTTTATGTGACAAACTCTTATGTTTTCATCACTTTTTTGGGAGTGATTATCACATCCACAAGAAAACCTAAATCGGGCAAGGTAGAAGAATCTTTTTACCCATTCGCCAAGTGTACAAGTTAGGTGGGTCGACAACATATTCCTGTCATGTGACGCACATGCCGTCACCAGTGTCGTATAGAATATATCAGATGTGTTTTCCTGTGGAGGAATCGGTTGACCTATGACCTTTCGATCAAATGTTTTCGGTTCCGATTGGAGAGGCACGTCCTTTCGTCTACTAATCGCACGGTTTTGCGATGCGGTCGCAAAACACAGACACTAAACTTATTACAGTGAACAGAGACGTCAACGAACGAACGGACAGATAATAACTATGCAAAAATAAAGAAAGAAAAATTTTCACTCGTGGGAAGACTTGAACCAACGAACTCTCCTTCCGCAGCTGCTCACTCTACCACGGGACCACGGCGCTCCTGAGCTCCCGTCCTCCTTTATGTTGCCTATGTGGCCAAGACTGATGACCAGTTTGTATATTTTGCTTATTTTTTCACAGTTCCACACAACTTCTTCTTGTTTTCTCAATTGATCTGTGTTCAGTTTATCAAGGCCTATCCACTGTGCCAAGTTATAACTAAATCTGAGGGCGGTGCGATGGGGAGGTTCCCTTGTTAGTGTATACACGAATAGTTAAAACGCAAAATTTGGTTAGTCGAAAATTCACATGTCTTTCAAAAAAATGGTTCGAATGGCTCTGAGCACTATGGGACTTAACAGCTATGGTCATCAGTCCCCTAGAACTTAGAACTACTTAAACCTAACTAACATAAGGACATCACACAACACCCAGTCATCACGAGGCAGAGAAAATCCCTGACCCCGCCGGGACACTTGTCTTTCATGCAACCCCTCTGCACTGTGTAGTGTTGGCGTATGGCGTCGTCGAATACAGAGTGTACGCTATTGCCTTTGCAAATACAGTGAACAGTATGGTGTTCAAAGGCATTGCACGGTTTATCCCGCTCCTTGAGACTGATGAACGCTATTGTCGGTTGCAGTAGGACTGCACCAATTGTTACAATGTGACAGAATCGTATCTAAAGGATTATAGTAGCCGTGCTCTCCCGATTTTACGTCTCCAGACTTCTTCCTGTGAGGCACCTTGAAGTTATAGCCTATAGAAACAGACAGCACACACTGGCCGAACTAAAGATTAACTATATCATTATCAACGTACTCTGCAAAGAGGCCTCGTACATGGTTAGTTCAGGACGCATTTTGAGCAAAAGTTACAATGTGTGCGAGGTTATGACATGCGCTGAGGTGACAAAAGTCAGCCGGCCAGAGTGGCCGAGCGGTTCTAGGCGCTTCAGTATGGAACCCCGCGACCGATACGTCGCAGGTTCGAATCCTGTCTCGGGCATGGATGTGTGTGATGTCCTTCGGTTAGTTAGGTTTACTTAGTAGAACTAGGGGACTGATGACCTTAGATGTTGAGTCCCATAGTGCTCACAGCCATTGGAACCGTTTTTTGAACCACAAAAGTCAGAAGTGCAGGTCGTTGAACGGACATGACAAGTTACATGGCTGTACTCGTAGATTAAGGATGTGTTTGAAGTCATCCTTGTACCTTGATGCCAACCTGTACCCGTCGTCGTAACCAGTTTCGAATCCTTTCACGTCGTCGTAACCAGTTTCGAATCCTTTCACGTCTGACTCATTCCGAAACTCAGCATTCAGTTCTACTGTGGTAACCGGATTGGCATACACTGCACCTTTAAGGTGGCCCCAAACACAGAAATCCATGGAACTTAGACCAAGTGATCTTGAAGGCCACAGTACGAGTCCTTCCCGGTCAATCTGTCTTTGACGATATGGGAGCTCTGGATGTCGTCTCCCCACGGCAGTAAAACGTTCTTGTAGTCCATTATGCATGTACCTCACCCTCTGGCGTTACTCGAAGGGAACATATTCAAGCAATCCTGCTAGATGTTCCTGCAGGAAATGAAGGTAATTGGATACATTGAGTTTCATATGTATGGCCGAGTAAAAGGATTACCTAGTACCCACAACCACGCATTCAATTACGAACGTCGCTGATGTGGAGACCCATGCACAGCATGTGTGTTGGAGCCTAGACGATACAAATGCGAGGACTATGAAAATGAAGCACACCATAAAGAGTAAAGCCTGCTTCATCTGTATAGAAACTGTTATTTTCAAACGTATGGTTGCCTACAGCTTCCTGTAGCATCCACGGACAGAACTTAAATCGCCTCACTAAGACTATGAATTCGTTGGAAGTGGTATAGGTACTGCAATGTGATACATTATTCTCGAAACACTACTGGAGCTCATTCCCATAATTGGTGTGGCAAGTCCCCTTGTAATATATTGATTATTCCTTGCTACTGTAGTGTTATCTTGAAGCTGTGAGAAAGGAGGACAGGCGCTCCGAGGCGCGGAAGCAGAGACGATGCTGAGGGCAGACAAAACTAGGAGAGATATTGTTGCACGAAGTAAACAGTAAGGGGAGAGCCTTGCGAAAATGCAGACGCCCCCAGACGCGGTCCCAGGGCGTTAGTTAATCTTCAACGAATTAACATGTAACTTCATATGTCGTCTAGACGCTGTGGTAGATCGTCACCGTAGAACTTTGTAACCAACAGGCACGTACTAGTGTATAAAGCCAGCTTGATACCAGCCCTGAGAACAGCAACGTCAGTAGACTCACAAGGGTTAGAAAGAGAGCGAAAACGCCGAAAACTGTTGACCCAACAGTACCTACTCCGGGGAGCCCGAGGGGCGGGGCTAAATGGCGTATAACAATAATGTTCAAAGCCTTATTTGGCAGAGCAGTTACGTTTAGCTTTCAGCTGAACAATGTTGATACCAAATACGGACTTAGTTAGTGTAACTGCATTAACATCCCCGCCATAGGAGCAGTAGAGGGGACCTAACTAAACCATGATTGGCAGGCACCTGCAAGAGACCTACGGGATTGGCTGGGTGGCTTAAAAGTCGGAAAAACAGTGCCCCCACGCGATTCTTTAAAACCCGTAGATTCAGATTGGCAGAGTACTCAGTCAGACGGTTTGGGCGCCGAATCCGCGTCCGTCGACTCCAGCCTCGGTCCAGCTCCGCTCTCTCATTTGGAGTGCCTCAGTGAACAGTGTCACATTCATTATGTATTGTTTCGCAACTAACTTGTTGACTTGAGATGCTGATGGTGTTTGCTACTGTGGTTAGCATCCGCTCCTGGGACTTCTGCACTGGCTTCCGTTGTAACAACGGTATTCACGCTTTTTCTAACCCTAGAACTACCCTCCAGTGTATTAGTTAGTCCTGTCTGGAATAAACAACTATTTCAAAGCCCTGTTTGTACGAGAGTTTCCACAACGAGTTCCCTCCCGAGCCTCACCCCCCGCATTTCTAGTAAATGCTTGTACTAGTGTTGGCTCAGATAGAAAAAAAAAAAAACAGTTAAATGCCTTCACTGTGAATTGTCCTTCTCCCTTCTCCTCTGTACCGTTCCGGAGCGCAGACTGACCAGCAACCCCTTTTTCCGTCTCGCACCTATGTCAGGACACGACACCCTAGTCGATATTCCCGGACGGTGTTCGACTCTTTCCAGCACCGCATCTTCAAGCAGTGTCCGACTCTCGGGGTGCCTTCGAGCAGCATATGATTCTTGGACAAGCGAGAAGACTCCCATGAATTGCTTTCAACTCTGCCATACGCGAAATGCATATCCACATTCTCCTCATTACTGTAATGGCCCATGTTACCACCAGTACTCGTATAACACAACTGAGGCTCTGCTAACAACTGACTCGAGAGTCACTCTGATTGGGTACCGTTCTATCGTATTCACTCTGTTTACAACTCCACCTCTCGAAAACGTATACGAAGGCCACACGACAGACCAGCGTGTTGTGTTGGTTCAAATGGCTCTGAGCACTATGGACTTAACGTCTGAGGTCATCAGTCCCCTAGAACTTAGAACTACTTAAGCCTAACTAACCTAAGGACATCACATACATCCATGCCTGAGGCAGGGTTCGAACCTGCGGCCGTAGCGGTCGTGCGGTTCCGGACTGAAGCGCCTGGAACCGCTCGGCCACAGCGGCCAGCCCATGGGATGGCGACATGCACATATACAAAGGTGGTAGTATCGCTTACACAACGTATAAAAGGACAGTGCATTGGCGGATCTATCATACGCTACTGGCCATTAAAATTGCCACACCAAGAAGAAATGCGGATGATAAACGGGTATTCATTGGACATATATATTATACTAGAACTGACATGTGATTACACTTTCACGCAATTTGGGTGCATAGATCCTGAGAAATTAGTACTTAGAACAACCACCTCTGGCCGTAATAACGGCCTTGATACGCCTGGGCATTGAGTCAAACAGAGCTTGGATGGTGTGTACAGTTACAGCTGCCCATGCAGCTTCAACACGATACCACAGTTCTTCAAGAGTAGTGACTGGCGTATTGTGACGAGCCAGCTGCTCGGCCACCATTGACCAGACGTTTTCAATTGGTTAGAGATCTGGAGAATGTGCTGGCCAGGGCAGCAGTCGAACATTTTCTGTATCCAGAAAGGCCCGTACAGGACCTGCAACAGGCGGCAGTGCATGAGCCTGCTGAAATGTAGGGTTTCGCAGGGATCGAATGAAGGGTAGAGCCACGGGTCGTAACACATCTGAAATGTATCGTCCACTGTTGAAAGTGCCGTCAATGAGAACAAGAGGTGACCGAGACGTGGAACCAATGGCACCCCATACCATAACGCCAGGTGATATGCCAGTATGGCGATGACGAATACACGCTTCCAATGTGCGTTCACCGCGATGTTGCCAAACACGGATGCGACCATTATGATACTGTAAACAGAACCTGGATTCATCCGAAAAAATGGCGTTTTGCCATTCGTGCACCCAGGTTCGCCGCTGAGTACACCATCGCAGGCGCTCCTGTCTATGATGCACCATCAAGGGTTTCCGCAGCCACGGTCTCCGAGCTGATAGTCCATGCTGCTGCGAACGTCGTCGAACTGTTCGTGCAGATGGTTGATGTCTTGCAAACGTCCTCATCTCTTGACTCAGAGGTCGAGACGTGGCTACACGATCTGTTACAGCCATGCGGATAAGATGCCTGTCATGTCGACTGCTAGTGATACGAGGTCGTTGGGATCCAGCACGACGTTCCGTATTACCCTCCTGAACCCACCGATTCCATATTCTGCTAACAGTCATTGGCTCTCGACCAACGCGAGCAGCAATGTCGCGATACGATAAACCGCAATCGCGATAGGCTACAATCCGACCTCTATCAAAGTCGGAAACATGATGGTACGCATTTCTCCTCCTTAGACGAGGCATCACAACAACGTTTCACCAGGCAACGCCTGACAACTGCTGTTTGTGTATGAGAAATCGGTTGGACAGTTTCCTCATGTCAGCACGTTGTAGGTGTCGCCACCGGCGCCAACCTTGTGTGAATGCTGTGAAAAGCTAATCATTTGCATATCACAGCATCTTCTTCCTGTCGGTTAAATTTCGCGTCTGTAGCACGTCATCTTCGTGGTGTAGCAATTTTAATGTCCAGTAGCGTATGTTGTCAGGTGATACATTGAAAAGATTTCCGACGTGATTATGGCCACATGATGGCAACTAACAGAAGGTACGATAATTGGACCCAACGTATGGGACATTCCATTCGGGAATCGTTAGAGAATTCGATTCCCCGAGATCCCCAGTGTGAATAGTGTGTTGAGAATGCCAAATTTCAGTCATTACCTCTCACTGTGGACGGTGCAGTGGCGACGGCCTTCACTTAACGACCGACAGCAGCGGCGTTTCGTAGAGTCGTCGGTGATAACAGACAAGCAACACTGCGTGAAATAACTGCAGAAATCAATGTGGGGCGCTCGACGAACGTATCCGTTGGGACAGTGCGGCGAAATTTGGCGTTAATAGGTTATGGCAGCAGACGACTGTAGCGAGTGCCTTTGCTGGCAGCACGACATTGCCAGCAGCACCTCTCCTAGGCTCGCGACCATATCGTTTGGGCCTCAGACGACTGGAAAACTGTGGTCTGGTCAGACGAGTCCCGATTTCAGTTGATAAGAGTTGATGGTAGGGTCCGAGTGTGGCGCAGACCCTTCAAAGCCAAGAGTCCACGTTGTCAACAAGACATTGTGCAAGCTGGTGGCGGCTATATGGTGGAGTGGGCTGTGTTTGCATGGAAAGGACTGGGTCTTCTGGTCCAACTGAAACGATCATTCACTGGAAATAGTGAAAGTGGCACATCCCGCTGCCTGGAGACCATTTGCAGTTATTCATGGATCTCATTTTCGCAAACAACGTTGGAATTTTTATGGATGAAAATGCACCATGACACAGGGCCACAATTGTTCGCGATTGTTTTGAAGAGCATTCTGGAAGAATGATTTGGTCACCCAGATCGCCTGACATGAATCTCATCGAACATGGCGTATTTGATGAATCTGGAAATATACCACAACGCCCAAAGTGTCGCTCACATACGGCTCGCGAAGATTATTCTAACTGCAACATGCACACAGGCATTTCAGCCATCGTTCATCTCGCGCTACTTACGGAATGAAATGGTAAACAGCGTTAATAACCGGTACAATGAGTCGTAGCCTCTGCATACACTTCTCAGTCGTCTGAACAGTATAAATGTAGATGCAGATGTAGACTGCAATCAGTCGTACCAAAGAAATTAATGTACGGCAAAGTAAACGATAAATTTTAAAGAAGATAGGCTTTACAGAATTTCAAGAACCGATTTTAAATGATGGCTAGCAATGCACTGCAGCCGCTTCGTATTGCTCCAGTAGGGTTCGTAAGAACAGCGTGCAGAGATGTATTTAAACAGCCATTCTTCCATACGTGAATGAAACGGGAAGAAGCGTTAGTAGCAGGTACAATGCAAGTTCCCTGTGCCACACACCTCATAGTAGTTTGCATAGTATGGATGTAGACGTAGATCTACAATATGGACTTTCCACCTTACATCTCTATTCACTGTTAGTTTCAAATTTTTGTATGACGTGACTGACTGTAGTTGTGATACATCAGTGCGGCAGCCAGTCACGTTTCGTGAAGAACACGACTTTGCATACATCTAAATAGCAGTTAACGGCCAGTCCTTACATAAGGCTGATATTCTTTCCAGATCTAGCTATACTGTAATTTTCATCAGACAGAATTACTTCATAATAATTGCGTTATACGCGATAAGCCTGAGATTGCATTTAACACCGTCTGATGCGCCTTCCCGTCAGATCACCGAAGTGAAGCACTGTCGGGCTGGGCTATCACTAGGATAGGTAACCATCCGGCCTGCCGATCGCTGTTGGTAAGCCCTTGTGAGGCAAACTGCGGAGCTACTTGATCGCGAAGTAGCGGCTCCGATCTCGTGAGCTGACATACAGCCGGGAGAGTGGTGTGACGACCACATGCCCCTCCATATCCGTATCCAGTGTGCACTGAGGATGACACGGAGGCCGGTCACTGCCTGTTCGGGCAGAGCTTGGTTTTTGATTCGTGATTAACATATGAGATTAACAGTAAGTGTGCTACTACATTGTTCTGGAGCACATCAGATATCACTCCAGTACCTGGAGATGACTCTGCGTCCATAATGACGTGCTGCATTCTGTGTGTGAGGAGATTTTCGATCAAGTCGCAAACCTGTTTGGTGTGTCATTGGGACGTGTTTTCCTCAGGTGTCCATGTAGTGCAGTATCAAAAACGCCGGTTCACTCTATAACCCTCATCCATGACACCCTGGACATCACGAATTGAGTTTTGCATGATCGATGCTTTCCGAATGTATGCTGATTTCCAAGGGATATTATTTTATCCCATGTAAGTGGTATTCTTTGAAGTATTACTTTTTTGCTGCAAATTTATATAGAAGTTACTCGAAACATACAATAATGTTGTTTCAAACTGTATCTCATTCTTTCCCACATATTTACAGGCACTAGTTAACAATAACCAAAGATTATACGAGGGGTGTTTGAAAAGTCCTTGCAAAAATAAAATCATCTTACCTGTTTGAGGAACGACTTCTTTATTTTCCGACGTAGTCTCCTTTTAGACTTATACATTTCGTCTAACACTGTTCTAATTTGTTGATCCCTTTCGAATAATAGGAATTGTCTAAGTGCTGCAAAATAACTATCAGTTGCTGCGATCACCTCCTCGTTTGAATAAAATCTTTGTCCTGCCAGCCATTCCTTCAAATTGGATAACAAACAGTACTCCGAGGGAGCCACGTCTGGAGAACAGGGGGGATGTGAAACGAGTTGGAATCCTATTTCCATTAATTTTGCGACCACAACTGCTGAGGTGTGTGCCGGTGCATTGTTGTGGTGGAAAAGGACTTTTTTTGCGGTCCAATCGCTGGCGTTTTTCTTCCAGCTCGGTTTTCAAACGGTCAAATAACGATGAATAATATGCACCTGTAATAGTTTTACCCTTTTCCAGATAGTCGATGAGGATTATCCCTTGCGAATCCCAAATGACAGTCGCCATAACCTTTCCGGCAGAAGGAATGGTCTTCGCCTTTTTTGGTGCAGATTCTCCCTTGGTAACCCATTGTTTAGATTGTTCTTTGGTCTCAGGAGTATTGTAGTGTGTCCATGTTTCATCCACAGTGATGAAACGAAGTCCTGCGGATTCTTCCTGAACAGCTGCAAACCATCCTTGTAACACTTCACACGATTCAGTTTTTGGTCAAGCGTGAGCAATCGCGGAACCCATCTTGCGGATAGCTTTCTCACGTCCAAACGTGTATGCAAAATATTATGCACCCGTTCATTCGAGATGCCCACAGCACTAGCAATCTCACGCACCTTAACTCTTCTGTCATCCATCACCACATCATGGATTTCATCAATGATTTCTGGAGTCATAAACTCCACAGGGCGTCCAGAACGTTCAGCATCACTTGTGCCCATATGGCCACTCCGAAACTTTTGAAACCACTTATAAACTGTTCTAATCGAAGGTTGCAGAGTCACTGTAATGCTTATAAAGCTTCTCTTTAGTCTCCTGAGGCACTTTGCCTTTCATAAAATAATGTTTAATCACCACACGAAATTCTTTTTCGTTCATTTTTTGACAATCACTCGACTTTTTTTATTCACACGAATGCCAAACACAACGAAATAGACCAATATGGCTGAAACTTGGTGTGCATCTTCAACCATAGATACTAATAGACTGGGCAAGCAGTGCAGCGGCTATACATCTGGCGTGGCTGCAACATAGAATCACGTGACTGTTGGCAAAACGTCGGCGGGAGTTCAAGGCAGCATTCTGATTCCTGATTTCACTTCCAGTATTCCTCAGTGGATTTCCTGCTAACTTCACCACATTAAATGTAGCTTATGTAAACACAGCTAGAGGTGATAAATTATTGCGTAACCACCGTACAAATTTAGTTTTACAGCCATTACTTCACAATGAACTGCTGAAACACTCGATGTTCGGCAATATATTCGCTGCGAATATTTGAGTGTTACCAATTATGAGATGCATTCTCTACTAACAATACGCGTTATGCACTGCATAAAATGTAAATATTGCGTGTGTGTGTTTTAGTGCCTTGGTTGTAGAAAGTGTTATAGACTTCATAAATCGACATAAACAACGAAACCTGTAACGTAAACACACGTGTTCACATCGAATGTAACGAACTCAATTGTGTCGTTCACCCACAAAACGTAAAGCAGTTTCATTTGAAAGCTCGTTTTTGGTTTAAACAGTTTGTTTCGTAGGTTTATCAAATAAGATATCTACAAAATCAGTACTTACTTACATGAATACTTGTTCCACAGATCATGAATACGATACTTCGCAATGATGTGTCAGTTTAATAAAAGGTAGACCTATCATTACATGACAATTCTTCCAATCACTTACTTATACCTAAAAAATCGTCTACTGAGTAGGAGCTGTCATTCATAGATTCTTTTAGTTTGATTTTAAATGCTGGTTGGCTATCTGTCAGGCTTTTAATGCTTTTTCGTAAATGACCATAGATTTTTGTAGCAGCATATTATTTATCCCATACATTACAGCTTATTATCTGGAAACTAACATAGGCCATACAACTACCTTTTTGCAAATGGTATTCAGTATCTGTTTCTGATATTCGTATGTTTTGTAACTGGGAAGTACAAAATAAAACTAAACCCTGATGAGAAATCAAACCCCTAACTTGTTTTTGCAAATTGTTCTTTAAAATAATACCAGCATAATTCACCCCTTTTTGTACCAAAGTCAGATTTAATCTAGGATAGTAAAAATCATCCTTTCTTCTTATGTAGTAGCAATGCACATTGCCATTGCTTTTGGAGTGGGAAGGGTTATTGGTAATAAATATCTCTCTCTCTCTCTCTCTCTCTCTCTCTCTCTCTCACACACACACACACACATATATATATATATATATATATATTTCTTCAAAGTGCTTCGAACAGATGCGTGTGTGCGCAGTAGGCTTGAAATCTTTTCGTTTCACTGCCTGTATCCACATCTGCCTGCGCCCTTCATCCTTTGGAAACCTATACGAAAGAGAAAAAGCAGCTTTGTAGCTTACCATTTCAAGAAATATATACGATTGCAATGTGCGCCTGGAAACACACACAGCACTTCAATTTACGTAACTGTGGCGTTCTGGGTAAGGATATGATACACACAATAGCTTATCAGTATTCAAGAAATGCCGCTAAATTAAACTAATAATACTTACACGTGAAATTTAATGTTACTTCCCTTCACAAAACGCTCGGTACAACCATAAGCACAACAGGATACCACCATTGTTTTGCCAATAGTCACGTGGTATAGCAGTAGAGATGTTGGTGCCACGAAATATACGTCATGACCAGTCTACCAATATCTATGGTCGAAGGTGTGCATTCTTTCCAAAGATGCTACTAACTAAACATGACCTCGATACGCGCCGGTGCTGCAATCTCTCGGACTTTGCACGGACTTTTCTAACGCCCCTCGTATTTATGCTGCACCCTCAGTGAAAATTAGGTTTGGAACAGTTATAATGAAACAGGTGGCAGAATATATCAAATAAGGAATCAGTTTGTGGACATTTGATGAGACTTTAGGTTATAATGTGCTTGACATGGAAGGAAGACAAGGATTGATTCTATGTATACATAAAAAAATAATTTTTCAAATTACTTGATAAAATCGTATTTCATTTCTGTTTAATGATGCTTGATTTCATTAACAGGAACAGGTTGTTCTGCCTACGACCAGTATGCCCGCCGTGTTTTTGTCGTTCTGTTTAAGTACTGACATTTTTAAGACGCGCCCGTATGATTCTTCAAGGTGACACATCAGTTGCAGGACGTTTCTACTAAAGACTGTTAAGTAAATGTTAAGTGGAAGTTTACCGTGGAACTTTAAAGGCAGAAGCTATCACTCTTATTTCTCCTTTTTATGAGAGGTGTCAGTTGTTTCAACAACCGGGAAGTCGCTTAAAAATATTTAGTGATGTTGGTGTGGTTAAATAAAGTTTAACTTGGTGAAACGAGTTCGCATGTCATAGATTTCAGTATGAGTTAAGTGTAGGTCGTTAAAACAGTGCAGCGGCTGCACAAAAACAGGGGGCTGCGAACGTCATTTCCTCTCAAAACGTGTTAGCCGGAGTGAGTGCTTACGTAACGCACTTTGTTTATCCTCGAATGCTTTTAGCTTTCTCCGCTCCGTCGTTTCAACAGCAGGAATATCCCCAACCGGGAAAAACACTCTGAATCAGACCAAGATGGACTGTGTAGTACGTTACATGAACTAGCACCTCCTGCCTCACTAGATTTCGAGTACTGTTAACATTTATCATTGCTCATGTTCCTGACGCGAGTTTTTTGTTCATTCTGATTTCACTGTGTCTTCTCGTCGTGAACCAACATGTTGCTCACTGAACTGTGCTCTGAATTTAAGTTAAGGGGATGCGGAATCGGATTTTGGGTTAAAAATCGATTTTCGTTTTATTGGCGTATTATATTGCGCCAAGTTTCCTCTTTAAAATGACATATCATACATAGCTCTACTAGAATTAAAACTATTTTAGTTTTATAGATTTGTAAGATCGGGTATTGCACTTCAGTTATACACGTCTCTCATGGCTGACCATAAACTTTTTGGCAGTACATTTATGTGACATGAATTCAAATATCCCCCTTTCCAGCGACTCTTTATACACTAGTTGGCCGAAAGTGTTTCCCTCTGGTTTCCTCAAATTACTCTTTGACTTTGTGTGGGATTGTCTGCAAACAGTGTACTATATGAAAGTTGTTGTTGTCGAGTTATTTCGTATTTAGTGCTTCATTTTTCGCAGTGAAAATGCCTAGAGCTAGAGCACAAGTGTTTAAAAAACGTGTGAACTGGCAAAAGAAAAGAAATGATGATTTATTAGCAAAGTAAAGCAGTTCTTCATCATCACTGTTGGAAAATGTGAGTAAACTTACTACTGATTTGCCGAACGAACTTACTCCAAATGAAAACAGTGCTTCTTATAAAAAACTAAGAGATTTGGAAGAGAAATATAAATTACTTGATAAAGGGAAAGAAGTTTCTGAACGCATTGATACGAGTATATTGTGCGAAGCTCTTGAAAACCGAGTGTGCTGCAAAAAATGCCAAGGAAGCGTTTCTCTGAAAGTAGAATCCCATGTTGGCCTGGCTGCCCAGTTTAATTTAATATGCAATGTTTGTTAAGTACAACTGTAAGTTTCCAAGTTCTGTTTCAGTGATACATGAAACTGAACTTTATAGTGGAAATATTAGGTTAGTTTATGGATTGCGAGCAATTGATAAGGGCAAAGCAGCTGGTGATATGCTATGTGGTGTTCTAAATCTTCCAAGTGTACCTTCAAAGTTTGATGCTTACAACTATGTACTAAGATCTGTGGTTGAAGATGTAGCACAGAAGTCAATGTAGGTAGCTGTGGAAGAAGCAGTGAAAGAAAATGATGGCAGTCGTGACCTCACAGTAGCTTTTTATGGCACGTGGCAAAAGAGGGGTCACACCTCCAACAATGGTGTTGTAACAGAAACTAGTGTTGACACTGGCAGAGTTACTGATATTGCAATAATGTGTAAATACTGTAGACGCATAGACAGGCTGAAAAATGAACATAGTGATGACTGTGTTGCTAATTATTATGGTACTAGTGGTGGCATGGAGGTTGCTGGGATGAAAAAGAATTTTCATCGCTCTTCAGAGTGGTATAATGTTCGCTATGTCAAGTGTCTGGGAGATGGTGACCCTAAAGCATTCAAAGACTTTTTGGAAAGCAAAACAATATGGGAACAGTGAAAATACGTATAAGCAAACTTGAATGTATAGGACATGTGCAGAAGAGAATGGGAAAACCTTGCATGGCAAAGGAAGATTGACTGAGTCCATAAAAGACCACATTCAGAATTGATATGGCCTTGCAATCAGGCAAAAAACAGGCAATCTTGAAGAAATGAAGAAAGCTATATGGGCTTTGTACTTCCACACTGCATCCACAGATGATCATCCAGAACATGGCTTGTGCCCCAAAGGTGAAAAGAGCTGGTATAAATACAATAGGGGACTAACAACTGGAGAGAAATACATCCACCACCATTGTCTACCATTAGCCATCATGGAAGAAATAAAGCCCATTTTCAGAGATCTGGCTCACAGAAGTCTTCTGATGAAATGTCTTCATGGAAAAACCCAGAACCCCAACGAGTGCTTGAATAGTGTGATATGGAATCGTCTCCCATAAACAGTGTTTGTCGGAATTAATACACTACATTTTGGTGTGTATTATGCTGTGGCAACCTTCAATCTTGGGAATATAACTAAATGCCAGGTCCTTCTAAAGTTAAGTGTGCTTGTTGGTTCCCACACAGTACGTGCTATGTTGACTTTAGATCAGCACAGACTCAGACATGCTTACAATATAATCAAGCCATTAATGAAAAACAAGACAGGTGCAGAGGACGCCAAAAGAAGATTTGAAGATGATTATGAAGACTGTGAAGGGAGTGTTAACTGTCAGAGACACCAAAGGACTTGGAAGAGCAGTTGAGCGAAATGGACAGTGTCTTAAAGGAGGATATAAGATGAACATCAACAAAAGCAAAAAAAGGATAATGGAATGTAGTCGAGTTAACTCAGGTGATGCTGAGGGAATTACATTAGGAAATGAAACACTTAAAGTAGTAAAGGGGTTTTGCTATTTGGGGAGCAAAATAACTGATGATGGTCGAAGTAGATAGGATATAAAATGTAGACTGTGAATGGCAAGGAAAGTGTTTCTGAACAAGAGAAATTTGTTAACATCGAGTATAGATTTAAGTGTCAAGAAGTCGTTTCTGAAAATATTTGTAGGGAGTGTAGCTATGTATGGAAGTCAAACATGGGCGATAAAATAGTTTGGACAAGAAGAGAATAGAAGCTTTCGAAATGTGGTGCTACAGAGGAATGCTGAAGGCTAGATGGGTAGATCACAAACTACTGAGGAGGTATTGAATAGAATTGGGGAGAAGAGAAGTTTGTGGGACAACTTGACTAGAAGAAGGGATCGGTTGGTAGGACATGTTCTGAGGCATCAAGGGATCAACAGTTTAGTATTGGAGGGCAGCTTGGAGGGTAAAAATCATAGAGGGAGACCAAGAGATGAATACACCAAGCAGATTCAGAAGGATGTAGGCTGCAGTACGTACTGGGAGATGAAGCAGTTTGCACAGGATAGAGTAGCATGGAGAGTTGCATCAAACCAGTCTCAGGACTGAAGACCACAAAAACAACAACAGGATTGTTTTAATCGCCTTTCTGCGTTTCCCGTAAGTTTGCTTTTTTCTTCTTCTACGAACATTATCTCAGGTACTGGTGAACCTAGAAGTCTGAAATTTTTATGACTTAGTCACATGGGTTTTCTTTATACACTGAAACAACGATTTTTTAATTATTTGATTTACAAAAGACTTAGGGGTCATACTCTAGTAAAAAGTGATGGAAAAAAACTTACTTAAAAATAAATGTAAAATATCTGTGTAAGAAAATACTTTGACAATACACTGTTGTTTTAGTATTGTTATAATATATCAATGCAGATACAGTAAAAATTTTATCTCTCTGTGTCCAGTAGTTTGTGAGAAAAAGTTCCCTATATGAGGTATATTTTAACATTGCGGGGGTAGGCAATTCCGTATCCCCTTAAACCAATCACACCGTATAATGACGTGCCTTTATATCTGACTGTCGCTGACAGTACAAATATTAATCAGCGGCCAAATTGACGTAAAATTTATAAAATTCTTACAACAAAACTTCAAAAATTTTGCATCAGTTTTTCGAATGTATGCATTACTAGCATCTGCTTATTTCAAATATTTTTGCTATATTTTACAAAAAACAATATGTGTTTTCAAATAGGTTACGTACTGGAATAAGAGAACGATAATCCACTCTCTAGATCAGTATTTTAACAGAGAACAACAAATATCTGCCATCAATTTTCTGATACTATTTATTCTAGACTCGTAATATTGCCAAAAATAATATCAACTACAGGTCTTCGAGAAAAAAAGAAAGTGCCTAGCGTTAATATTATACAGGGTGATTCCGTGATGATGTTACAAACTTTCGAGGATGGTGGAGAAGGGTAAATTTATCAATTTAAAGTAAGGGGCTCTGGTCCCGAAAAGAGCGAGTAGAAATATGTAAGTGAAAATCGTTCTCATACCCCTGACAGTAGAATACATGTACCGGTACTGTTGTTGCTAAGATATTTGGGTAGGAAACTTTCAGAGGTGGTAGTATGGACCTAAATATGACAAAGATGTCTAGTAAACACAAGCTTTAAAACCGCGTACCATAAGAGCTATGAACACTGGTTCCTCTTCGATGATGTGAAACGCATCTCCTTTGCTGCAAGCTCTTAGTTTTCCATATTTTTGGAAGAGGTAGTATGAACTAAAACAAGAAAAACTTTCCATTAAATATGGACTCTAAAATGCATACTTTAATAACTAGGAGCGCTTGTTCATCTTTTCTACTGTGGAACACATCTCTTATAATGAACAAGTGTCCACAGTTCTTAAGGTATGAACTTTAGAGCCCATTTTTACTCGATATTTTTTCTTGTTATGTTCCAAGACTATGGAAACCAAAGAGGTTACTGTAGAAGAGATGTGTTTCATCGTATCGAAGGTGAACTAGTGCTCATGGCGCTAAAGGTGTGTATTTTAGAGCCCAAATTTGCTAAGTGTTTTTTTTTTCTTGTTTTGGTCCATAACCACCTTTGAAAGTTGCCTGTCCTACAATCTTAGCAACAGCAGTACCCGCTTATGTATTTCATTTTGAGAGGTGTCAAACTGATTTTCGCTTGTAATTTTTGACTCGATCGTTCCCGGACCAGGGTCCCTTACCTCAGATTGAGTCATTTATCCTTCTCCATCGTTCCTGACTACTTGTGACGTCAGCACGGAATCACTCTCCATATCGCGAGAAATAACGAATTCCTTCTCGTACTAAGCTGCAGTATACGTTGAAAGTTTCTAATTCCGATTAACGTCTCTTGTATAGCAGAAACAAACAAAGGAAATATATATAAATGACTACAGACACGCAGGAGGCTGCGGATCCGTGCATCGACGGGGACATCTTTGGTACGCTTCAGCCCAGATCACGTTCGATTGCATTGGTTTTAGCCGAGCTTTCGTTACAGATGACAGTTACAGGATGTGACTTACAACCCGTAGTGACGTCGACAGTAAACCGTGATTTATGCCATACGTTTGAGAGTCTTGTCGTTTGTAGATGTGTTCTTGGACGAAACGTTACTAAAAATTGCTTTAAGACGGTAAACTCTAACCTTACTTATTTCCTTTCTTCATGTATTGTGATAAACTAATAACATATCAAAATTATTCTGATATCTGTTTCTTCCTACGGTCATGTGCACAATGCTCACTACAATTCTTAGCCATCAGGATTTTCCATTTATTTCGACGAGTAACTATTGTCAACGTAGCTTACTTCTATCATCTGTGACTTTTGGGTAATTGTTTTTCTCTTAGATGATAGAACGATACCGTACTCTGTGAAAATGATCACTGTGAATAATTTGTCACGATGTTTTAATGTTTCAGGACCGCAGTAAGGAAATACGCACATACAGTTCATCACATTGGCTTCTACTATATTATGCGGAGCTCGATGCTGCCTTAGCTGTGCCTGACAACCAGTGAAAAAGATTAAAGTAGACCACAGCATAAAATAATCCTCTGTAAATGTAGGAGTTATTTATCTCCAACAATACCTCAGCCTTGGGATGATGAAGTGAAAACTCCAGAATACTTTCTTTCCTTCGGGAGAGAGAATGATAATAGAAAAAAAAAACGCATGACTAATGTGTCAGTGATTATTAATGTCAGTATTGTAAATTATTCCTATTCAGAATTATCATCATCAGTTATCTGCTATATTAGCAGGTCCTTTGCCTCTCCATTTTCTGCGATCCATTGCTTCCATCTTAAGGCTGCTGTATGTTGTACCGTTCATCATGTCATCCAGTATCTGGAATATCTTCCTTCCTCGCTTCCTTTTCCCTTCTACATAACCTTCTAAAACCGTTTTTATCAGTCCGTCATTCTTTCTTAATATATGCCCAATCCAATTTCTTTTTCTTCTCTTTATTACATCTAGTAACTGTCTTTTCTCTCCCGCTATTCTCAGTACCTCCTCACTTTTTACTCTGTCCATCCAACTTATTCTTTCCATCCTCCGCCATGTCCAGATCTCAAAAGCCTTTCTCTGTCTTTTTTCCTCATAGTCCATGTTTCAGCGCCATATAGAAGAACACTCCATACAAGACATTTTATGAGTCTCTTTCTGAGTTCTCTGTCCAGACCGCTGTAGAAAATTCTCCTTTTCTTATAAAACGCCTCTTTTGCCATTGCTATCCTTGTTTTAATTTCTGTGGTGCACTTCCAGACGGTGTCTATCCTGCTTCCAAGAAACTTAAAATTTCGCACCTGTTCTAGTATTTCTCCATTCCGCATAATTTTTATTTCCTTATTTCCTCCTAGTGCCAATACTTTTGTTTCATTTGTGTTAATTTTCATTCCATATTTTTTCCGTTAGTTGCAAAGGTGTCCACCAAATCCTATAATTCTTTTTCCCCTGTGGCTAAAAGGACCATGTCATCAGCAAACCTCAAACACCCTACTCTTCTTCCTCCAATTTCTATTCCTTTATCATCTAATGAGCATTGGTCAATCATATTTTCCAAGTAGAGGTTGAAAAGAGTAGGTGATAGACAGCACTCTTGTCTTACTCCTTTTTCTAGTCTGGTCCAGTTTGTACTTTCTCCTCTCACTTTAACTGAAACTTTTTGATTAAGATATAATGAGTTTATAAGTCTTCTGGTTTTCCAGTCCACTCTCGTTTCCTTCATTATAGTCGCCAGCTTGTCCCAAACCACATTGTCAAATGCCTTTTCTAGATCGATGAAGCGCATATATAGGTCTCTTCCTCTTTCAATAAACCTTTCTCCCAAGATTCGTAGGAGCCCTATTGCATCTCTGGTGCCCGTATTCCGTCTAAAGCCAAACTGCTCTTCGCAGAATTATCAGATTAGTCGACAATCATATTAAAAGCCCTGAGCTCGATTTCTGGTACCTCGCCGGATTCTCACCTTGGGTATGGAGGTTTATAATTGACACTGCTTTGTTATTTGAGGAACAGCTAGAGTTAGAAACCAGTGTCCTTGTGTAACTTTTGCAACTACTGAAAGATGGAAATATGACTACAGCTTCTAATCGACTTTCGTTTGTCGTACTGTGGTTGGCTATGGATTCTCCCTTTTCTGTTTTCCACAAGCTTTCATGTCTGTCTGGGTGTATAGCTTGTGACTAGCAGTCTTTTTTTTTACCAACGTAAGCGTGTTTTAACTAAATATGACGTTCTCCCACAATTATTTACTGATCTGTTACAAGATGTTGATATTACATCCGGAATTTCATAAGAAGCCAATATTTTTCTTAATTTATGGCCATCTTTGAGCTTGACGACACGTTAAGTGTCCTGCAATATATGTTAATGACATAAATCTAAATATAT
This sequence comes from Schistocerca serialis cubense, assembly GCF_023864345.2. Lineage (NCBI taxonomy): Eukaryota > Metazoa > Arthropoda > Insecta > Orthoptera > Acrididae > Schistocerca > Schistocerca serialis. The sequence goes on along the minus strand of NC_064641.1, from coordinate 63,390,035 downwards.
GAAACTGGCATAAAATGCTGAAGTCTTGTACTTAAATAAACAAAAAAGAGTCAAATGGCGGTGTGTTCCTTTAAAAAATAAAATGAGGCCAATTCGACTCCTAGAGAAGGTTGGTGACCATAATTACGAAGAATTAATGTCTTGATCACGTTCTGAATGAAAATGTAACCAAGAAGGTAATTTCTTCAGTTTGTCAGCTCGGTCGGCAACGCCTATGGAAGACAACGGTTGCCTGTCGCAGTTGTTAAATCGGTTACTGCTGCTACAATGGTAGTTATCAAGATTTAAGTGAGTTTGAACGTGGTGTTATAGTCGGCGCACGAGCGATGGGACACAGCATCTCCGAGGTAGCGATGAAGGGGGAGTTTTCCCCTTACGAATATTTCACGAGTGTACCGTGAATATCAGGAATCCGGTAAAACATCAAATCTCCGACATCGCTCCAGCCAGAAAAAGATCCTTTAAGAACGGGACCAACGGCGACTGCAGAAAATCGTTGAACGGGACAGAAGTGCAACCCTCCTGCAAATTGCTGCAGATTTCAGTGCTGAGCCATCAACAAGTGTTAGCGTGCGAACTATTGAACGAAACATCTTCGATATGGGCTTTCGGAGCCGAAGGCCCACTCATGTTCCCTTGATGACTGCACAACACAAATCTTTACGCCTCACCTGTGCCCGTCAACACCGACATTGGACTGATAATGACTGGAAACATTTTGCCTGGTCGGACGAGTCTCGTTTCAAATTGCGTCGAGCGGATGGGCGTGTACGGGTATGGAGACAAACACATGAATTCATGGACCCTGCAGTCAGCAGGCATCTGTTCAAGCTGGTGGAGGCTGGTTAATGGTGTGGGGCGTGTCCAGTTGCAGTGATATGGGACCCCTGTTACGTCTAGATTCGATTCTGACACGTGACAAATCCATCCATGTCCATTGTGTTTTCCGACGGACTTTGCGATTTCAGCAGGACAATGCGACACCCTACACGTCTAGAATTGCTACATAGTGGCTCCTGGGACACTGGCCACCAAACTCCCCAGACATGAACATTACTTCGCATATCTGGGATGCCTTGCAACGCGCTCTTCAGAAGAGATCTCCACCCTCTCTTACTCTTACGGATTTATGGACAGTCCTGCGGGATTCATGGTGTCAATGCCCTCCAGCAGTACCTCAGATATTAGTCGAGTACATGCCACGTCGTGTTGCGGTACTCCTACGTGCTCGCGGGGGCCCTACACGATATTAGGCAGGTGTACCAGTTTCTTTGGCTCTTCAGTGTTTTTCGATTCATTGGTCTTATAGTCCAATTCAAGTACTTACAGATCAATCTGTTCTGCGTTCTCGATGAGTTTATAACTATGTGAGCGCGAGTTAGATTACATAAAATGACAAGGTAGTTGAGTATTGCTGTAATAGATTTACACTGAATATTTTATTTGAAATGTCCACTCAGTATTAGTACCTACGCTATTCTGTTTCCAAGTTAAAAACTTTCATAATGCGTGTGACTGTTTCATAAATACTGTAGCTCGAAATCATCAAATGGAGCCCAATGTATCAACACTACGAACATCCCATCAATTCTACTCCTAATGGAAAAGCTTCGAAATGCTTATCACTGCAAAATCGGAGGGTATAGTTTGTATCACTTCTTAATATACAGGGCAGCTCCGGTCTCCACATCATTTTTCAGAGTAGTTCGTGGCCAGTGAATAACTACACTGATCAGTCAAAACATTGTGACAACTGCCCACGGTGACGTTGGATGCCGCCTGGTGGCGGTAACCGAAGAATGTAAGCAGAGCAGACACGGACGGGGCTGCAAATGGGGAAACCCTCTGAGGTAAGCGACTTTGACAATGGGCAGAACATCATTACGCAGTGTACGAGTATGTAGAAAATGACGAAGCTGGTCGAATGATCACATGCTACAGACGTTAGCCTCTACGGAAAGATGTATAAAGATGTCAAACTACCAATAAGCAATAAATGACTGCGCGTCCACGGCTCTTCACAGAACGTGGGGTTCGGATGCTTATCTACTCTATAAAGTGGGATAAATGGTGATCCGTGACATCTCTTCGAAAAAGCACAATGACGGTGTACTCACAAGTGTTTCGGAGCACAACGCTCATTGTACATTGTTGAATATGGTGTTCCACAGCAGACCAACCCTACGTGTTCACATGTCGACCCAACGACATCGTCGATTACGATTACAGTGGACACGGGTCCATTGGGATTCGACCGTCGATCAGTGGAAACATGACTCTTCTGGTGAATCAGGTTTTTGCTACCCTAGGTCGATGGTCGTCTCCACGAGCGCCGCGATCGATGTGAACCGCGGCTCGAAACTTGTAGTGCGCCACGGACGCAGGCTGGTGGGAACTGTGTTATGCTCTCCTGTGCTTGCATGGGATCTATGGTGGTAATGGAAGACACGCTGACAACTGTGAGCCACCTGCATCCCTTCATGCTTGATGTCTTCCCCGACGGCGATGTCATCTTTCAGCGGTATAATTGCCAGTGTCTGGGAGCCAGAACAGTTTGAGGAGCGTTATAGTGAACTCACGTTGATGTCTCGGCGACCACATTCGCCTGAGGAAATCCCATGGAACCCATCTGGGTCGCTAACGGGCGCCTTCAACGCACACGCAAATCAGCGGCCCGTTATTTACGCGCATTACGACCTGTGAGTAGACATCTAATGCCACATACCTCGACAAACCTGCCAACAAGCTGTCGGTTCCCTGACACGCAGCCGGCCTTAGTGGCCGAGCGGTTTTAGGCGCTACAGTCTGGAGACGCACGACCGCTACGGTAGCAGGCTCGAATCCTGCCTCGGGCATGGATGTGTGTGTTGTCCTTAGGTTAGTTAGGTTTAAGTAGTTCTACATCTACATCTACATACATACTCCGCAATCCACCATACGGTGCGTGGCGGAAGGTACCTCGTACCACAACTAGCATCTTTTCTCCCTGTTCCACTCCCAAACAGAACGAGGGAAAAATGACTGCCTACATGCCTCTGTACGAGCTCTAATCTCTCTTATCTTTGTGGTCTTTCCGCGAAATGTACGTTGGCGGCAGTAAAATTGTACTGCAGTCAGCCTCAAATGCTGCTTCCCCAAATATTCCTCAGTAGCGATTCACGAATAGAACGCCTTCTTTCCTCTAGAGACTCCCATCCCAGTTCCTGAAGCATTTCCGTAACACTCGCGTGATGATCAAACCTACCAGTATCAAATCTAGCAGCCCGCCTCTGAATTGCTTCTATGTCCTCCCTCAATCTGACCTGATAGGGATCCCAAACGATCGAGCAGTACTCAAGAGCAGGTCGTATTAGTGTTTTATAAGCGGTATCCTTTACAGATGAACCACATCTTCCCAAAATTCTACCAATGAACCGAACACGACTATCCGCCTTCCCCACAACTGCCATTACATGCTTGTCCCACTTCATATCGCTCTACAATGTTACGCCCAAATATTTCATCGACGGACTGTGTCAAGCGCTACACTTCTAATGGACTATTCAGACATTACGGGATTCTTTTTCCTATTCATCTGCATTAATTTACATTTATCTATATTTAGAGATAGCTGCCATTCTTTACACCAATCACAAATCCTGTCCAAGTCATCTTGTATCCTCCTACAGTCACTCAACGACGACACCTTCCCGTACACCACAGCATCATCAGCAAACAGCCGCACATTGCTATCCACCCTATCGAAACGATCATTCATGTAGATAGAAAACAACAGCGGACCTACCACACTCCCCTGGGGCACTCCAGATGATACCCTCACCTCCGATGAACACTCACCATCGAGGGCAACGTACTGGGTTCTCCTACTTAAGAAGTCTATGGGACTGATGACCTCAGCAGTTAAGACCCATAGCGCCCAGAGCCATTTGAACCTGACACGCAGAATCAGTGATGTACAGGTTGACACAGAAAAATGGGAACATTTCCACAACCCAATAGAACTAGAAGTGATGAAGGAAAGAAACTGCAGTCATAGTAACTGAACCTTACAACTTTTCCATTTACGAAACACTGATGGCATTTATTATTTTAAAAAAATTACGTCCTTTAAACGGCGTCCTCCTCTACTAATACATTCGTGAAATCTGCTGTTGAGATTCCTCATTGACCGCTGCATCATCTCAGTTGGGATTGAATTGCATCCCTGGGATTGAACTGCATCCCGAATTCTCTGTTTTAACTCATCCAGGGTTCTTGGTCGAGTCATGTAGACTTTGCTCTTGAGGTAGGCCCACAAGGAAAAATTACAAACTGATAAATCTGGCAATCTAGGAGACCAACTCGTGAGATCACACGTTTGCCAAACGGTTCTCGCACATATGCCATTGATTGCCGTGCATTGTGCGATGTCGCTCTGTCCTGTTGAAAGTGGGCTTCTTGAACATTTGGAAAATTGTTCAACGCAGGTGTAACGAAAGTTCGTACCATCTCCACGTAACGATCGGCATTGACTGTCATTGTGTTTCCCTGTTCATTTGCGAAAAAAATACGGACCGATAATCCCATGTGATGAAACACCACCCATACTGCCACTATACTAGCGTGTAACGGACGCACATGAACGTCATTAGGACTTTTGTTTGCCCAGTAACAGTAGCTCTGTTTATTCACATTACCTGTGAGACGGAAATGAGCCTCATATGACATCCACAACTTGCTTAGAAATTCAGAGTCATCATTTTTTTTTTTTATCATTTGTTGACAGAATCCTTATCGTAACCGGTAATCGTTGTCATTCATTGTTGCACCATCTGTAGTTGGTAAGGATGAAATTTTAAATCAAAATGAAGAATTTTGCGAACACTCTCTTGGTACATCCCAACCGCTGCTGCTTGTATGAACTGAATGCCGTGGGATCCGTAAGACAGACTCGCGTGCAACATCAATGTACGCTGGAGAACGCACACTTCTTGGTCGTCCTGTTGGTTTCTCCTTGAGAGCAAATCCAGTCTCTTCAAAGTTATTAATCCAACACTTTATCGCGTGTTTCGACGGAATGGCATCATGACGTCCTAAATTATAAAAACGTCGAAACTCCCCCTGAGCCGCTACCAAACTATCACTGTTTTTATAAAACACTTTTATGGCAAACGCCCGCTGTTGTCTCTTCCATTGACCCATGATTACTGAAATGGCGGACTGTTTACTCACTAACTGCCACGAACACGCAGTGCTGCCACCACACCATGGCTGCCACTATTCATTTCAAATATTCCCGTTATTCTGTGTCACCCTGTGTTGCGTTCCAAAGACGGACAAACAAACTATTAAGCAGGTGGTAATAATGTTTTGACTCATCAGTGCATAAATTCTAAAGTGAAGCTCTTAGTCAATGTGGGCAAAGCGTGGCCGATACAAAACTGCGCAACCGCACTCAATACTGTTGATGTTGTTGTTGTGGTCTTCAGTCCAGAGACTGGTTTGATACAGCTCTCCATGCTCCTCTATCCTGTGCAAGCTTCTTCATCTCCAAGTACCTACTACAACCTACCTTCCTCTGAATCTGCTTAGTGTATTCATCTCTTGGTCTCCCTCTACGATTTTTACCCTCCACGCTGCCGTCCAATAATAAACTGGTGATCCCTTGATGCTTCAGAACATGTCCTACCAACCGATCCCTTCTTCTAGTCAAGTTGTGCACAAATTTCTCTTCTCCCCAATTCTGGTCTATACCTCCTCATTAGTTATGTGGTCTACCCATCTAATCTTCAGTATTCTTCTGTAGCACCACATTTCAATGGTTCGAATGGCTCTGAGCACTATGGGACTTAAAAAAAAATGGTTCAAATGGCTCTGAGCACAATGGGACTCAACTGCTGAGGTCATTAGTCCCCTAGAACTTAGAACTAGCCTAACTAACCTAAGGACATCACAAACATCCATGCCCGAGGCAGGATTCGAACCTGCGACCGTAGCAGTCGCGCGGTTCCGGACTACAGCGCCTAGAACCGCACGCCCACCCCGACCGGCGCACCACATTTCGAAAGCTTCTATTCTCTTCTTGTCTTAACTATTTATCGTCCACGTTTCACTTCCATACATGGCTACACTCCATACAAATACTTTCAGAAACGATTTCCTGACACTTAAATCTACACTCGATGTTAACAAATTTCTCTTCTTCAGAAACGCTTTCCTTGCCATTGCCAGCCTACATTTTATATCCTCTCTACTTCGACCATCATCAGTTATTTTGCTCCCCAAATAGCAGAACTCCTTTACTACTATAAGTGTCTCATTTCCTAATCTAATTCCCTTGGCATCACCCGACTTAACTCGACTACATTCCATTATCCTCGTTTTGCTTTTGTTGATGTTCATCTTATACCCTCCTTCGAAGACACTGTCCATTCCGTTAAGCTGCTCTTTCAGGTCCTTTGCTGTCTCTGACAGAATTGCAATGTCATAGGCGAACCTCAAAGTTTTCATTTCTTCTCCATGGATTTTAATTCCTACTCCGAATTTTTCTTTTGTTTTCTTTACTGCTTGCTCAATATACAGATTGAATAACATCGGGGAGAGGCTACGACTCTCACTCCCCTCCCAACCACCGCTTCCCTTTCGTGCCCCTCGACTCTTATAACTGCCGTCTGGTTTCTGTGCAAATTGTAAAGAGCCTTTCCCTGCCTGTATTTTATCCCTGCCACCTTTAGAATTTGAAAGAGAGTATTCCAGTCAAGATTGTCAAAAGCTTTCTCTAAGTCTACAAATGCTAGAAATGTAGGTTTGCCCTTCCTTAATCTTTCTTCTAAGATAAGTGGTAAGGTCAGTATCGCCTCACGTGTTCCTATATTTCTACGGAATCCAAACTGATCTTCCCCGAGGTCGGCTTCTACCAGTTTTTCCATTCGTCTGTAAAGAATTCGCGTTAGCATTTTGCAGCTGTCACTTATTAAAGTGATAGTTCGGTAATTTTGAGATCTGTCAACACCTGCTTTCTTTGGGATTGGAATTATTACATTCTTCTTGAAGTCTGAGGGTATTTCGCCTGTCTCATACATCCTGCTCACCAGATGGTAGAGTTTTGTCATGACTGGCTCTCCCAAGGCTGTCAGTAGTTCTAATGGAATGTTGTCTACTCCTGGGGCCTTGTTTCGACTCAGGTCTTTCAGTGCTCTGTCAAACTCTTCACGCAGTATCATATCTCCCATTTCATCTTTATCTACATCCTCTTCCATTTCCATAATATTGTCCTCAAGTACATCGCCCTTGTATAGACCCTCTATATGCTCCTCCCACCTTTCTGCTTTCCCTTCTTTGCTTAGAACTGGGTTTCCATCTGAGCTCTTGATATTCATACAAGTGGCTCTCTTTTCTGCAAAGGTCTCTTTAATTTTCCTGTAGACAGTATCTACCTTGCCCCTAGTTAGATAAGCCTCTACACCCTTGCATTTGTCCTCTAGCCATCCCTGCTTAGCCATTTTACACTTCCTGCCGACCTCATTTTTGAGACGTTTGTATTCCTTTTTGCCTGCTTCATTTACTGAATTTTTATATTTTCTCCTCTCATCAATTAAATTCAGTATTTCTTCTGTTACTCAAGGATTTCTACTTGCGCTCGTCTTTTTACCTACTCGATCCTCTGCTGCCTCCACTACTTCATCTCTGAAAGCTACCCATTCTTCTTCTACTGCATTTCTTTCCCGCATTCCTGTCAATTGTTCCCTTATGCTCTCCCAGAAACTCTGTACAACCTCTGGTTCTGTCAGTTTGCCGGCCGCAGTGGTCTAGTGGTTGTAGGCGCGCAGTCCGGAACCGCGGGACTGCTACGGTCGCAGGTTCGAATCCTGCCTCGGGCATGGATGTGTGTGATGTCCTTAGGTTAGTTAGGTTTAAGTAGTTCTAAGTTCTAGGGGACTGATGACCACAGAAGTTAAGTCCCATAGTGCTCAGGGCCATCTGTCAGTTTATCCAGGTCCCATCTCCTTAAATCGCCACCTTTTTGCAGTTTCTTCAGTTTTAACCTACAGTTCATAACCAACAGATTGTGGACAGAGTCCATATCTGCCCTTGGAAATGTCTTACAATTTAAAACCTGTTTCCTAAACCTCTGTCTTACCATTATATAATCTATCTGATACCTTCTAGTATCTCCAGGATTCTTCCAAGTATACAATCCACGAAGTGATCGGTCGCCCATGCGGCGACTTGCTGCGATCCTTTAAGACTAGCATCTAAAAAATGAGGGATGTGCGTGAACAGTTGGCAGACACGACCGACCTGGCATCTGCAGGGCTGAGCCAGTGGCGCCAGCAGCCTGCTGGCGGCAGATCTGGCATCGTGGCAGGCCAGGCCGCCGAGTGGCTGGCGCGGCTTGCTGTGCCTTTTTTGATACCCGCTGGCGGCAGCGGCTGCGCCGAGCTAACGGAGCGTGGGAAACGGCCAACAGACTCGGCGCCGCGAAACACAGCGGCTCTCTGTGCCCGTGCGAGCGAGCGCGGTACACTCCGGCCGCACAACAAACTGGGCGACACTCGTTGCTAGGCGCAGCTGTCGACGATGACTTGTTTTTATGTGGGTAGTTCCTTTACACTGGGCAGCGCGTACCCCGTCACCAATAACTGTAACATTGTGAAACTTGATGCAAACTTCAAACCACATTGCGAACAGAATTTCACAGATTGTTTGTTACATAGACAATATCTAAGAGGACCTGATGGAAATACACAAGAACTCATAAAAGAAATTGTGTCAGACACAAAAGCAAGGGTGAGATTCAGAGGAGCACTGTCAGAAGAATTTGAGATCAAGACTGGTGTTAAACAAGGAGAATGATTGTCACCATTGTTGTTCAAATTAGCACTGGACGAAGTGATCAGGCAGTGGAGAGCAATAAACGAGGAAATGGGAATACCAAAGACCCATGTGAGGGACAAAAAGGACAACAGGGCTCATGTGGACTGCCTAGCCTTTGCAGAAGACATATCAATAGTAAGTGAGACGGAAGAAGACGCAAAGACACAACTCGACAACTTACGTAGGGTAGTCAGGAAGATGGGACTGAGAATCGCCTATAACAATACGAAGACATTAAACACCATAGGAGACTGGGAAACACCGGAAGGCACTGTGCAAATGGTGGACAAATTTAAATACCTGGGAGAATTTATAACAGGAGCAAGGAGGGAATAACAGAGAGGGTAAAGAAGATGAGGTCAGCCTTCTGTATGACAAGAGAGATATACAGTAAAAAGAATATATCCACAGAGGCAAAGATAAGGCACTAAAAGGCAACGGTGAGGAATGCAGTATTATATGCTGCTGAGACGATGACACTAGGAAGAAATGGGGCAGAACTACTAGAGAAAGAAGAGAGAAAAACACTGAGAAAAATTCTAGGTCCCAAAAGAGATAGAGAGAGGGGTATGCGAAGACCAAGGAAAGAATTGTACTGGAACATGAGAACAATATCCGGGGAAATCAGACTCAAAAGGGCAAGGTTTGCTGGACATGTAGTTAGGATGAGTATGGACAGAATGACAAAGAGAGTGTGGGAAACAACAGGGAGGACGAGGGGAAAGACGGGAACCAAGTGGGTTGTTGAACTTAGGAAGGACTGGTTGGAATTGGCGATCAAGGTCGAAGGAAAGGAAAATTAGAGGAACAAATATACGCCGACCAGTATGACAGAGAAGAATATAGGAAAAGATTAGAGTGTCACAAGTGGAGCCGACAGGAGAAAAGGACACTGAAGATCTCGGAAGAAGGATGGGAGAAAAGGGAAAGAATGAAGGGGTTCTGGGAGAAGAAGAGGAAAATGCAGTCCACGAAGGGGCTACCCGTGGTCCTACAGAGGCTGTAATGGAAGAAGAAGAAGACTAACTAAAAACACAGACTTTCAAACCAGAAGTGGCTGGATGGCCAACACCAGAATCTGTTTATTGTCATTATGCAACTAAGCGTTAAGGTCAGCTTGCTTCGGATGTACCTCCATTTTCTCAGTTATCGACATGACTACCTGTACTTTTTCTTTTCTTTCAAGTAATCATTCTAGACAGTTAATATTTCTTGCATATCTCAAGGAAATATTACAAAATCATACACTTCACGAGATATATACATTCTAAGACAAAAAAAGGACGCACCACGGTGGAGTTACCGGAATAGGGCGGAAATCGGTAGATGTGACATACATATACAGGCAAATAAATGACTTCAGAAAAATTGGGTGATTTATTTCAGGCAAAGTTTATCAAAAAATGGTTCAAATGGCTCTAAGCACTATGGGACTTAACATCTGAGGTCATCAGTCCCCTAGACTTAGAACTACTTAAACCTAAGTAAGGACATCACACACATCCATGCCCGAGGCAGGATTCGAACCTGCGACCGTAACAGCAGCGCGGTTACGGACTGAAGCGCCTACAACCGCTCGATCACAGCGGCCGGCCAAAGTTTATCACAAATTGAGCAAGTCAATAACGCGTTGGTCCACCTCTGACCCTTATACAAGCAGTTATGTGGCTGGGCATTGACTGACGGAGTTGTTCGATATGCCAAATTCTGTCCTCCTGGCGCGTCAGATCGTCAAAATACCGAGATAGTTGGGGAGCCCTAGTTATAATGCTCTAAACGTTCTCAGTTGGGGAGAGATTCGGCGACCTTGCCGGCCAACGTAGGGTTTGACAAGCACGAACTCCTGCGTACAAAATTCTCGCCGTGTGCGGGCGGACACTAGCTTGCTGCAGTGTAAGACCAGGATGGCTTGCCATGGACTGTGTATAATATCATCAACGTACAGTTCTGCTGTAAGGGTACCGCGAATGACAGCCAAATCGGTCCTGCTATGAAAAGAAATGGCATCCCAAACCATCACTCGTGGCTGTCAGGCCATATGCCGGACGACAGTCATATTGGTAGCCCACCATGGTCCGTGACGTTTCCAGACGTGTCTTGTGCCTATAATCTCATTGACTGGAGTAGAATAGTCTTCAGTGATGAGTCCCGCTTGGAACTGAGCCGCAATGACCATCGAAGACGTATCTGGAGATGCCCCGGACAGCTGTAGGGTATGTCGCCCGACATACCACCCGACAACCAGAAGTGGTGGTCTGGAGAGCAATTTTTTTTTAAAAAAAAGCAGGACCCCTCTGCTTGTCATTCGCGGCATCCTTGCAACACAGCAGTACGTCGACTACATTCTATATTCTACCCTTCATGACAATCCATCCTGAGCTTACATTTCAGCAAGATAATACCCGCCCTCACACGGGTAGAGTTTCGGAGTTTCTACTACTTGCCTTCGTGGTTGCCAAAGATTGCTTTGACCAGCAAAGTCGACGGATCTCTCCTGCAAAGTCGACGGATCTCTCCCCAGTTGAGTATGTTTGGAGCATTCTGGGCAGGACCCCCCCCCCCCCCCCCAACCACCTCGGGATTTTGACGATCTAACGCGACAGTTAGACCGAGCGGTCCTACGCGCTTCAGTCCGGAACCGCGCTGCTGCTACGGTCGCAGATTCGAATCCTGCCTCGGGCGTGGATGTGTGTGATGTCCTCAGGTTATCTAGGTTTAAGTAGTTCTAAGTCTAGGGCACTGATGACCTCAGATGTTAAGTCCCACAGTGCTTAGAACCATCTGAACCATTTGGACAAAATTTGGCAGGATACCCCTAGGAGGACATCCAACAAGTCCACCAATCAATGCCAAGCCGAATAACTGCTTGCATAAGGGCCAGAGGTGGACCAACGCGTTATTGACTTGCTCAGTTGTGAAGCTCTTCGTCTTGAATAAAGGATCCAATCTTTCTGAAAATTCTATCATTTGTTTGTCTGTGCATGCCCGTCACATCTACCGATTTCCGTCCCATTCGGATAATTCCTTCGTGGTGCATCTTGTTTTTTTGTGTTGAGAGTGTACAAACGACTGGTAAATAACTTGCGGAACTCCAAAAAGCTGTTCATGGATGACGCTATAGTATATAGAGTAAACGCAGAATTTGTAAATTGTGGCGTGATGCACGAGGACTGCAGAGAATTAACGCTTGATATAGGGACTGACCGTCAACACAAAAAAATTAACGTATCGCTCATAAAAATGCGGAAGGACAAGGTTTTGTACGATTGCATAATTCATGAATAGTCACTCAAAGCAGGGACATCCGTTAAATACTTTCTATTAGGTGGGAAGCGTAGTGATTAAATGGTTCAAAAGGCTCTGACCACTATGGGACTTAACATCTGAGGTCATCAGTCCCCTAGAACTTAGAACTACTTAAACATTACCAACCTAAGGACATCACACACATCCATGCCCGAGGCAGGATTTGAACCTGCGACCGTAGCAGTCACGCGGTTCCAGACTGAAGCGCCTAGAACCGCACGGTCGCACCGGCCGGCGTGCACTGATTAAAAACTGTAGAGAGAAAGAGACCAAGGATTGAAATTGCTTTACTGACTGGAACCATTATCAGACAGGGTTACAGAGAAAGCAGAGAATATACAAGAAGGAAAGTGTATTTCAGCACACGTTCTTTTAAAATAAGCAAGAAAACGTAACGGTGATGACTAGATGCTCACCCAACTTCAGTGGCAGATGATACAGGAGATGCATGCCTCACGATGTGGTTCGTTACTAAAATTCCGAGAGCGTACTTTCTTAGAACAGTCGCAACCAATATGTTGCTTCCTCCTACGCATATTTCGCGAAAAGACCGCGAAGACAACATTAGAGGCGTTCGATCTCTCTTGGAGGCTTGCCAACGATCGTTCTTCCCGCGCATCAGTCGCTACTGGAACACAAGGAAGCAACTGACAATGGTACGTGAAGTACCCTCCGCCACAGACCATAAACTGGCTTGTGAAGTTTCCATATAACTGTAAATACTGTATGTTTCAAAATGAATGTCTGCGTTTTTAGGCTCTGTAGCATTTATTACATTCAACTTATAAATAATACATCAAATGAAGAGCAACTCAAACAGTTCTGTTTGTATACCTGTCCGCAAGTAAAGGAAGAGTACGGGGCGACCAAGGATGACTGATGAACTCGTTGAACAATTAACCCCAACAAATCAGTTCGGAAAGCTAATACTGAATTACTAATTCCAATAAAGTCTGTGCGGAGGCTTTTAACGAGACGCTTACAACTGTGTCCTTTATCGGTTGCAGTTGTTACAAGCTGTAAGGCCTGCAGGCTGCGGTTTACGTGTCAACTTTGCAAACGCAATCTTGCTGCATGACGATGATGGTTTTCTGGAATTTATCGTCTTCAGTGATGAATCAATGTTTCACTTAAGTGTAAATATGAATACACATAACATGCGCATCTAGGAGTCAGAAAATTCCCACGAGGTGATAGAGCTGCTGCGGGATACGGGTCTGCCCTAAATTGAATGATTACGGGACTGCCCTAAATTGAATGATTTTTGTACCATATCACGGCGGATAGTTTATGAGCCTTTCTTTTTCCCTGGAAGTCAGGGGTGGTGGCAAGGGTGGGCTATGGGGCCTATAGCTCCCCCCCCCCCCCCAAATCGAGTATCATATTACACTGAATAATATGACTTCAGAAATCAGCGAATATGTTACTCGAACAGATTCAATCATTTTTTTTTCATAATTATGTAGCAATATGGATTTCAATGTATTTGAAGCACATTTTAACAAAAGAATAATACTAGTAAATAGCTTACTATATAAACCAATAAATATCACTTAACTTAAAATAGGCGTCTTATTATTTATTAATGCACATTTTTTACCCTGAATTCCAAAACAGTTACCAAAAACTACTTTAAGCAAAACCAAATTTTACAGTTTGTCAGTAGAGGACCCAAAGTCCCTTTTTGTTAAGCGATATTCCATTCCCCAACCTCCCCCCCCCCCCCCTCCCCTTGACCGACTTCTAGAATCGCCCCTGGTGGAAGTTATTGTAAATGGTGTTTCTTATCCCCATGGTTAAGATTTTTCATTATCTCGAATTCCTTAAAGATTATGAAAACCTAGGACTGCTGAGAACAGTTTTGGCAATATGGAGTCTCCTTGGCTGCCTCCTCTCTATGTTTTGAAGCCCTAATGGCATCAGTAGCACTGAGGAACGCAGACTGTATTAAGTAACACATGTCCTGCGCTAAGACCATTGCGCAACATTGTCAGAAGATACTGCGCGTTCCAGGCTTCCTTCAGACACAGTTCACGATTTAAATAATAACACTACATCATTTACTTTTTTACTCGTAACAGAGTGCGTTTCGAGAATTTATTCGCATTACCAAGCGCAAATATTTACATTGGTGAATTTTATCCATAATGGATGCTGTTGAACTCCGTGACTGTTCCTTTATATAGAGTGTAGGATAAGATACGCTACCAGTCACAATTGAATGTGTTTATTTAAGGCACGATCGGTTTTGGGCTGGTGCCCATCTTCAGATGATGAACTTTCGATGCTGGAGTTCACTGTTTAAATAAAAGGTAAATTTCGTGATATTGACTAAATGGACACGAGTGAAAGAAATGGTCGTAGGGAGGCGGTATGTGTTGAAAATATTAGTCTACTTACACACAGCCGGAGAATCCGAATCGTAATTGAACATTTGTCACAAACACATTTTCGATTTTTACGCATTAAGCAGTGAACGTAAACTGTGAACACCACTGGAAGTTGGAAACTTGAAAATAAAGATGGGCAGGAGCCTAAAACAGGCCGTGTTTTAAATAAGTTACCTTCAGTTGTGACTAGTAGTGGATATTATTCTACACAGTGTTTATATGTTTGGGAGTGCGTTGTTTTGCCTCTCTGGCCTTGCTGACGTCGTTTTGTGGTTGTACTGTAAACGGAGAACTGGAAAACATAAATTTCCTGTCTTTTACATGCAACACTGACATCACTATTCAACGCCGTATAGAGGCACAAGAGGCAATAGCCCATACGGAGAACACAACACGAGATTTCCTTCTGCGTTTTCGATGGAAGGTTTGGAAGCATCCGCCGTACAGTCCAAATCTCACAACATGCGATTTCCATGTTTCTAACAAGCTGAAAGAACACCCGGGGAAAAGAGATTTTACAGTGGTGAAGACGTTCACATAGCGGTTCTCGAAGTTGTCCAAGGAGCGGGCTAATAAGGTCGAGAAAGTTCCGACAACTGCTTACATAGACTTAGAGACAATGTTGAAAAATATAGTCATGGACGTGTGTCACTTTGAAGAGTAGTGCAGCATCCGTAAAAGTTAGTTGGCCTGCCATAAGAATGTGTGACTTACGTATTGAAATCCCCTCGTACATATTCTTCGACATACTAAAACGGACTAAATCAACGCCTTATTTGTCAAGGCTGTCAGAATAGAGTTTGTTTCATCCGGGTCCAAAACAATCTGAAAATCTACGAATATCAAAGTACTAGTACAGTCTCATTGCGCCTTTCTATATTTGTGTCTCGGCTTGCAAATGGACCATTTTGCTGTATCCACTTTTAAATTACTTCATTATATCCCCACTACCTCCCTCTTTTCTTTCGAGAATGTCGCATGTTGCTGTTACGCAAGCGTCTGTCCCCAGTTCCGTTCAACACAAACATTCGTATATGGCACGTATTGTAGTAACTACATTGCACACAGAAGGTTCATTACTGGAATTAATCACTCGTCTTGACTCCTCGCCTCTTCTCTGCTCCTGCTGACTAGTCCTGCGTCCAGTTTCATTTGCTGAGGCAATATAGTGGGCAGCCCTATCTCATTCCACGCTTCCGCACTTCCGCTTATGCCCTGTCAGCTGCTTCCTCACTTCCTCCTCCCCCTCCACAGACACCACAAGTTGGTGAACAAGCAGCTTTACTAAACTTCCGATTCGCTGACTCAATATTGCCTCGTCAGGTACAAAGAATATCCTCGATCTTAACAATCTGAGTATCACTCGTTCCCATCAGGGCTGCCTTCTCTAAAAGGCTTTTAGTAGCAGAAACTTCACTTTGGAACACTCTCCCTCACAACATCACATCTCTGGCATCAAAACACAACTAACGACCTTTGTTCTAAATCAACAACAGCTTCTACCCTTGCTTTTGTACGCACTCTTTATACCCTCCTCTCCCACTGGTCTCGTCCACAAACTCCCGCAACGTAGCCGTCCTCTTTGAATTCGTTGTGTCCCGTCTCACTTTTCACAGTTTGTTTTGAGACAATGCCGGTAACTGGCATTAAGATTATTGTTATCGTTATGGTTGTAGGATTACTGATAGTAATGCTGTTATCATCATTTCATGACCAGTGCTGCTATCCAAAATGTTCTTTGATATATGCAATTCTTCGTTTCACTTCCATTATTATTATTACTTTTACTATTAGTATTATTATTTATAACATTATGTTCATCGTTATTTGATTATACCGTGATCCAAAGGGTGCTCTGTGTGCAAAACCTTGGTCTGATGTAAGAAAAGATTTCAAGCCCTAATCTGGTTAGGTTACGTAAATAAAGTATAACGAATAAGACAAATGAATTCCTTCGCTTGCTTTCTCTGAAACTGCAATGCGAGTTGCATTTCGAACTCAACAGCACAGTGACAGTAACAGTTATTTTATATGTTCCACACTTTCACTGGCCGCATCATCCATCACGTGACACTGTAACAACGCACCAGTGTATGTGACACGAAGGCTTTGCGATTACAAAAGGAGATAAAAGGTGCAGAATGAATCAGGTGCAACCAAATGTAAACGTGACGTAAGTATACGATTTGGAAAAACGTGGTAGTTAATGAAATTGTGATTCTCCACAGGCCAGCTTCAGCATTCAAAATGCAATCGACATAAGCTGAAGAATGAGGAATATATAGCTGCATTAAGATAACTGAAGACGTCTGAAAACCAGAAATGCGACCTGTCATATATGCTGTTATTTTTTCACATTTAAAAGTAGTGCATTATAATAGTTAAATTAATATGGACGACAGTTTTATTTCTGCAACATGATGATGGATATAACGATGAAAGGAACCATGGAATGGTGTCAGAGTTCATTATTTCTGTCAACTGCGGATGGTTCAAAACTTACTGCTACCCCGTGAACGCAGAGAAGACTGAGGTCATATTCTTCCTATAACGCGTTATCGGAGTTGCTCTCTCAGCAGACAACGCTCAAGCACATGAAATACGCAGCATCCATATCTTCACTGGTACATAGTACATTACCATTACCTTCCAAGAGGCAACGCATTCTGCTAACATGTTGCACTGTTGGAAAGTATTCAATCTTACTTATTATTTCGCAGAATAAGGGTTTCGTAAAAAACAATCAACAATGTCACAAAATGACGCAGCTTTTCGATGACACTACCATCCCAAGAAATTTTCACTGCTACCAAAAACAACCGACATCTCGTGTTCAGAGTAAACTACATAAAATTATAAACATGACCTGCAATATGGAGATAAAGCTGGCGCTTTGAAACAGGTTCAAAGTGGTTCAAATGGCTCTGAGCACTATGGGACTTAACTTCTGAGGTCATCAGTCCCTTAGAACTTAGAACTACTTAAACCTAGCTAACCTAAGGACATCACACACATCCATGCCCGAGGCAGGATTCGAACCTGAGACCGCAGCGGTAGCGCGGTTCCAGACTGTAGCGCCTAGAACCGCTCGGTCACCCCGGCCGGCTTGAAACAGGTAAAGTCGCTATTTGTTTTGTAATAGATAGCATTATTAACAGCGAATGATTGTTTGCGACAGTTATATTTGATTTATAAATAACTCTTTGGATGTTTTTCTCTCTGTTAGCAATAAGAAGTTGATAGCGAAGAGCTCTGTCGTCACAGACTTTTCAACACGCTGCACAGATTCATTATTGACGCAGGTATCCGGATCCAAAACCAACATACCTATGTTCTGTCTACAAAGTGTGTGTGTTTGCGTGTTTGTGGGTGCGCAAATGAGCAAACAAATATTCTAACAATGGTGATCTATGAACATCTACATGTTTATATAAGAATAGTCTGGCTATATGGTGTGAACTAAATAAAGGCCAATAAAAAGGAGTACCTTTTTAAATAATTTTGTTGCTTATAAGACTATGTTTCTTGTAGCCACTGTCTCAAAACATCGTCAACACAGATGTTAAACCTCGTCGTACCACTTGGTCAATATGAGCCAATAAGCATTTTGGAAATACGAGGGCTGTTCGGAAAGTGAGTTCCAATCGGTCGCGAAATGGAAACCACTGTGAAAATCCGATGAAGCTTTGCACAAATGTTTTGGGTAGCGTCTCTAGTACGCCCGTCGATCGGGTCACGTCGCTCTTTTCAGTTCTGAGCGCACAGTGAGCATTTAAAGATGCCTAGGAAATAGCGTCACCTGCAAATTATGAGGTCCTGGTGAGGGATTTCGCTTGATGTTACGCAGCCCACATAACACAACTATCATGCGGTTTCTTGTTCATTCCAATTATCGACCGCACTCTGCAGAGACAATGCAGATGCTCTCGCAGCGTTTTCGGTGGGAAGTGTTTGATCACCTACAAAACAGCCCACAACCGCCTGCCCCGAGTTTCATCTCTGCTCACATGAACCGCTGTCTTTAAAGACAACGTTTTGGCACAGTCAGCGAACTGTACACCAGCGAAAAGTATTGGCGGAAAACACAGGCGGCTGCCGTCTATGAAGAGAGTATTGGAAAGTTGGCACAACGCTACGACAGATGTCTAAATCGGAGCGGCGACTGTATAGAGAAGTAGATGGAAGGCACAGCTAACTGCTGCAAATCGGACATTTTCGATCCTGTGGTTTCCATTTGGCATCCGATCGGAACTTTCTTTCCGAATAGCCCTCGTTTATCTCTCCCTTATTTTCGAAACTATTATTTTCAAAATAAGGCTTTCTTCCTCTGAGTCAGTTGTATCCAATTATGCTTCGTTCACTCTTATATTTACAACACATTAGTACAATTGGGGTCAATATGATAGAAATCTTATTTTCTTTTTGTTTCTTCAACGTAATGTTTACGAAAATGGAATCATACTGTTACACTGAACAACTGAATAACATTTTAATGTTAGTTCACCAAAATACTGGCAATATAAAAGCTTTCTAAATGTGGTGCTACAGAATAATGCTGAAGATTATATGGGTCTTCCGAATGCGAAAATATTTTGTTGACACCCAACTACGTAGGGAGAAATGATCATCACAATAATATAAGAGAAAACAGAGCTCGAACGGAAAGATTTGGGTGTTCCTTTTTCCCACGCGCCATTCGAGAATGGAATGGTAGAGAAGTAGTATAAAATGGTTCGATGAACCCTCTGCCAGGCACTTAAGTGTGAATTGCAGAGTAACCATGTAGATGTAACTGATGAGGAGGTACTGAACAGAACTGGGGAGACAAGGAATTTATGGCACAACCTGACCAAAAGGAGGGACGGTTGACAGGACACATTCTGAGGCACCAAGGGATCGCCGGTTTAGTACTGGAGGTAGGTGTGGATGGTAAAAACCGTAGAGGGAGACCAAGAGATGAATACAGTAGATTCAGAAAGATGTAGGTTGCAGTAGTTATTCGGAGATGAAGTGGCTCGCACAAGATAGAGTAGCGTGGAGAGCTGCATCAGACCATAACAACAAACAACATATCTGGTGTAAATTACTTTGGGTTATTATGACCCCAGTGTCTCTCAATGAGACGAAAAAATTCTGGTAGGAGAGCGTTAAGAGGCGTCGCAGACGAACAGTATCTTTAGGGTAAACCTAGAGTTGTTCTTATTCTAACTTTTCGTTTAAAGCAATGCCAACTTTGGCGTCCTAGTACATTTTTTGAAACGCGCTTATCAAGTGCTGCTGTTTGTGGCTTGGCAGCCTAGTCTAGTGTCACGCTGTAAATTCAAAGACACAGGACTCAACCGGCCGTTGTGGCCGAGTGGTTGTAGGCGCTTCAGTCCGGAACCGCGCGACTGCTACGGTCGCAGGTTCGAATCCTGCCTCGAGCATGATGTGTGTGATGTCCTTAGGTTAGTTAGGCTTAAGTAGTTCTAATTTCTAGGGGACTGATGATCTCTGATGTTAAGTGCCATAGTGCTCAGAGCCATTTGAACCACAGCACTCAATTTCCAGAAAGTCTTCGGACTTTTTTTCTATCACTTAGCTCTTCCTTCCTTTGTGGCAATGATCTCTTTAAGTGATGAATGTAGAGTTCCATGGTGGTAGCGTGCCCATCTAAACTGTTAGTCTGATTGTAATTGGTTTGGGTCATCAGTTCCAAGATCGGAGCAAGTGTTCAACCTCGGCATCGGGTTGAGCACAGCTTTAAGTAGTGTAGTATATTTGCCCAGTCTAATATTTTTCACAGAGTTTGGTATGTAAACGTCCACACGTAATGGTGAACCCATCGGTACCGACCGATCACCGTGTCATGCTCCGCCATGATGTCACTGACTGCGGTATGTGGAGGCGTGGGGTGATCTGAGGCCGCTAGCTCCTCATTTAGCATCACGAGGATGAGTGCACCTCGTACCAGTGGTTCCATCGAGGAAATATCCTTGACAGTACCGGGAATCGAACCCGAGTCCTCTGTATGACGGTTAGCAGCGGTGCTCACTCAAAAACGGACGATCTCTCTGGCTTGTTATTCTTAGCGTTTATCCTGCGCTAGCAGGGTCTGCTTGTTGACACATCTGTCTTCATTCGTGTTTGTAAAGGGCTTCTTCATAGGAATTGATGAATTCCATATCCTTCTTCATACGGTCCATCCATCGTGTCTTGGGTCTGCCACTAGGTCGTCGGCCATTTATGCCCAGGTGCATAGCTGTTCTTGCCACCGAGTTTGCTTTATTGCGCATGACGTGTCCGTACCATCTTAACCTCTTTTCCCGCAGTTTGTCTGAGATGGGTGCAACTCCAAGTCGGCGTCGAACGTCGGCGTTTGATGCATGGTCAACCATCGGAGCATACGCATTTCCATCACGCGGAGAGGTTGCTTATGATTAGTTGTCGTTGGCCAACACTCTGACCCACAATGTGCGACTGGGCGTACTTCAGTCCCATAAACCTTTGACTTTAGGCATTAAGGCATAAGGCGATCACGTAGCACGCCGGTCGTCTTCCGCCATTTCATCTAGGCTATGCTAACACGGGCACAGACATCCAGTAGACGTACACCATCGCTGCATATGAGATAGTCAAGCTATCTGAATTTCTCCACTTTCTTCACGTCTTTTACACGATATCTCTCTATGTAATTTTAGGAAATATCGCGCAGGAGGAGTAAACCGGGTTTAGTAAGGCAGTTATTGCAGATAAAATATTTGCCGGGTAAAATAATTGAGCAGCACTTATATGTAACCACGGAAATATATTTGACTACGTGAAACAGGTTCGGCGATGGAGAAGCGGCGGTTTTCCACGCCAGCCGGTGCTGTGTGGGGTCCCGCGCAGCGGCAGCGACTCTACCGGCCGGCCGCGCCACCGCCTGCGGAATGCGCCCGGCGCGGTTGCCTGGCAACGCAGCACCGCCGGCTGCGCGCCGGCGCCGCGTCACTCCATTCAAAGGCGGATGTATCGCATGCCTCCGCTCCGGCAGAGAACGCAGCGCAGCTGCTGCTGCCTGCTGCAGGCCGGAACCCGACAGGCGATAACCCTACATGAAAGGACGCCCTTTCTGCTCACAGCCGACTGCAGATAAGCGCGTCCTGTGCCCCACGAGACCGTTACAAGTCTTCTGCTACAGCCGTTTCTCGGAATTTCTGCAGCAGCACATCCTCTCCAGCGTTCCCTATTTAAAACTGATGCTCAGCCGTGTACCACCCTTATTGTATCTACACCTGTACTCCGCGTCCTACCATACAATGATACATGACGGAGACTACTCGATGTATCGCTAACGTCATTTCCTTTTCAGTGTGTTTAACGCAGGCGAGGCCACGCTGTCTCTAACAAGGGAACCTCCCCATCGCACTCCCCTCAGATTTAGTTATAAGTTGGCATAGTGGATAGGCCTTGAAAAACTGAACACAGATCAATCGAGAAAACAGGAAGAAGTTGTGTGGAACTATGAAGAAACTAAGCAAAATATACAAACTGAGTAGTCCCTGTGCAAGATAGGCAACATCTAGGAGAGTCCGAATTCAGGAGTGCCGTGGTCCCGTGGTTAGCGTGAGCAACTGCGGAACGGGAGGTTCTTGGTTCAAATCTTCCCTAGAGTGAAAAGTTTGCTTTCTTTATTTTTGCAAAGTTATGATCTGTCCGTTCGTTCATTGACGTATCTGTTCAGTATAATAAGTTTAGTGTCTGTGTTTTGCGACCGCACCGCAAAACCGTGCGATTAGTAGCCGAATGGACGTGCCTGTCCAATGGAAACCGAAAACATTTGATTGCAAGGTCATAGGTCAACCGATTCCTCCACAGGAAAACACGTCTGATATATTCTATAAGACACTGGTGACGGCATGTGCGTCACATGACAGGAATATGTTGTCGACCCACCTAACTTGTACACTTGGTGAATGGGTAAAAAGATTCTTCTACCTTGCCCAATTTAGGTTTTCTTGTGGATGTGATAATCACTCCCAAAAAAGAGTGAAAACATAAGAGTTTGTCACATAAACTGCAACAAATGAATGCAACAGTTTCACAGTCACACAGTTTTGTCTGTGCTCTGTCAAAACATGTGTTTTTAACGTTTTCAAATTTTTCCGTGTGTAGACCGTCAAATCCTGCATATGTCCAAGCAAATCTGAACATGTCCTGGAATTTTGGAGAGCGAAGTTGATTATATGCGAGTGCCTGAACTTTGATAACTGTCTGAAAATAAAAAACTTTCTCCCGAGGGAAGACATGAACCAAGGACCTACCGTTCCGCAGCTGCACACGCTAACCACGGGACCACGGCGCTCATGGGATTACACCCACCTGGATGTTGCTTATCTTACACATGGACTACTCAATTTGTATATTTTGCTTATTTTTTCATAGTTCCACACAAATTCCTCCTGTTTTCTCGATTGATCTGTGTTCGTTTTTTCAAGGCCTATCCACTGTACCAACTTATAACTAATTCTGAGGGGGGTGCGATGGGGAAGTTCCCTTGTAAGTAAGAGGCATGTCTAGAAAAGAACGTTGGTTCTGTAATTTCGTATGTTTATAGGCCAGACTCGTGCGATTTTTTAGTTGCAGCGTTGGTAAAAATGCATGAAAGGGAAGTTACGGTGTTAGCCATATAGGATGCTTACTTTGTTATCAGCAGTATTTTGGTAGCAGCGCCCATTATTTATAGGGTATAAAATCGGATAAGTGAATTTGCATGAAATTTTGTTACAAGAACGGAATAAAGTGCAGAAATGTTTTGGAAATATTACATATTGCATTTGGTGAGCATACTATGAGTAAAATATGGATTTAGAGTAATGCTAACCTTTCCAACGATCCTGTGAAGACGCTGGGAAGATTAATCCGGACGCCCCAGCACTTCATCAACCTACGAAATCGTGAAAAAAGTGAAAGAAATAATATGAAAGTTCGCGGAATCACAAACAGAGAAGTCGTAGATGACATTGATCTATGACTTAATTCATGCGAAGACGTTTGAAAGAAATGAATATAAAGAATCACCGAATCACAAGCAGAGAGGCCGCAGATGATGTTGGCGTATCAATTCGCTCATGCCATGACATTTTTTCGGATGTTCAAAAACGACGCAAAACTACTGAATGGTGGGCAGAACAAAAAATGGTTCAAATGGCTCTGAGCACTATGGGACTCAACTTCTGAGGTCATTAGTCCCCTAGAACTTAGAACTAGTCAAACCTAACTAACCTAAGGACATCACGCACATCCATGCCCGAGGCAGGATTCGAACCTGCGAGCGTAGCGGTCTCGCAGCTCCAGACTGCAGCGCCTAGAACCGCATGGCCACTTCGGCCGGCGGTGGGCAGAACAGGTAATGAAACTTGGGTATACGGATATACCGTCGAAAGTAATATTTAGTAGTCTTAGTGAAAACATTCTGGACAGCCAAGACCGGAAACAGCTTGACAAGTGCCGTCGAATGTGAAGGTTCGGCTCACTATGTTCTACGATATTAACAACGTAATGCTCCACGAGCTCTTGACATAAGTTCGAACGATAAATAAGAGGCACAACTTACGAGTTCAACACCACTTGTGAGGAGCAAACCGGAAATAAACCGTGGCTTTTGCACCACGGTAATGCACATGCTCGATTTTCGCTAATTGTTCGTAAATTTATTGCAAAAAAAAAAAAGAAAAAAAAATGTTATGATGAACCGTCTTCCATAAGACCAGACATGGCCCGATGCGACATTTTTCTGTTCCCAAAAATAAAAGAAGACTTTAAAGGCTGCCATTTTTCAAGCACAGATGAAATTAAAAACGCGTCATTGAAGTAACTAACAGCTATCCCAAAGATCGAGCTCGAGAACTGTTTCGAGAATTAGAAAAAGCACTGACGTAAGCCTTTAACATCTAATAGGGACTATTTTGAAGCGTTATCAATGATGTGGTCGAATAAATAAAATGCGTTAAAAAACCATTGTTATGAGCGCGCCTCGTATTTAAAGAACGTAGTATTGATCAACATAAGCTGCTATCTACACACCTTCCATTAGATGGTTATCTAGGACTTCCCTTAGCGCTTTGAACCCAGCGAAGAGCTTCCTCGGTTCATCTATCATTCAGTCGCCTAGCTACATATTCTTCCCACCACTACGTTTTCATTGCAGTCACAATTATATCTTCCACTTCAATCTGGTACCTGATCCATCTGCTTCTTTTCCAATCTCTCCCTGTAATTCACAACATGCAGCTCTTGATAGTTCGCATAGTAAACATCTGTTTTTGAATGATTTCCCCGTGAATAGACTGTGAGTCATTGCCGTAAAGTTAAATCTAGTTGTACAGACGGATTGTAAACTTTCTACTTATTTCGTCTTTGCACGGGTGCCAATCGGTCCTTATAGATTAACACATATAGCACTGTTTCCAAGAAAATATGGTAGGCCAGATGCAGCTCGTACAGCGAGCGCCAGGCTAACGACCGCTGGACTCGCTCGCCCACTGGTCAGTCTGGCTGTGATGTGGGGGTGGTTTATTTATTTCAAGTTTCTGCTACCAGTCACTTTTTATTTTATGCTTAATCTAACATAATGCAACGCGTTTCGAACATGTGTTGTTCATCTTCAAGCGTTTGTACATACATACATACATCGAGAAATGTTACTTAAGAATAAAAAGTCTTAAACTAGATTAATCTAGAACACTTTGTTTTTTACTGTAGCAAAGTGTTCTAAATTAATTTAGTTTAAGACTTTTTATTCTTAAGTAACATTTCTCGGTGTATTTATGTATGTACAAACGCTTGAAGATGAACAAAACATGTTCGAAACGCGTTGCATTATGTTAGATTAAGCATAAAATAAAAAGTGACTGGTAGCAGAAACTTGAAATAAATGATTTTACCACACAGTCACGGTTCACAAACATAGGCATTATGGCTGAAAGTAATGGGGGTGGTTTTATCTCAGTTATTGTCTAGGCAGGTGCCGCGTCGGTCTGTTATCTCGGCTTCGTGTCCGCTCCTGGTAGCTGAGTGGTCAGCGCGACGGAATGTCATACCTAACGCCCCGGTTCGATTCCCGGCTGGGTCGGAGATTTTCTCCGCTCATGGACTGGGTGTTGTGTTGTCTTAATCATCATCATTTCATCCCCATCGACGCGCAAGTCGCCGAAGTGGCGTCAAATCGAAAGACTTGCACCAGGCGAACGGTCTACTCGACGGGAGGCCCTAGCCACACGGCATTTACATCTTGACCTCGTAAACATATCATACAAATAGTTCAAACTCCTAGACACACAAAATAAAGAAAATAATAAATAAATCAGAAGGTTCACCGAAAAGCTGGCTACAAGCTATTCCTCCATGTTAAAGAGAGTATGCTCACAGGAGTGGCACGGGGCATTGAAATAGACTGACGGAAAAAAAAAATCGCAACACCAAGAAGGAGTTGTGCGACATAAACGGAAGTTGGTAGGAGTGTTTCTACATCTGAAAGTCGATGTCTATTGATATTTCGCGCCACTCGCATAAGAGTGGCGGTAGTAGCGCCACTATAAGGGTGCAAATCAGGTTTGCTTCAAATACTCGCTGCAACGGTCGTGAGCTTTAGTTACCTTTGAGATTGGAAGTGGTGAGCTGATGTTAGTCAAAAATGCCTTTAAGGCGACAAAGATGTCACTATCGACACCTCGTTGAGTTTGTGTGATGTGTGTGAAATCTTATGGGACTTAACTGCTAAGGTCATCAGTCCCTGAGCTTACACAGGGGTTGACACTACATATCTTCATTAGGCATGGTCCGCCCCCGGTAGCTGAGTGGTCAGCGCGACAGACCGTCAATCCAAAGGGCCCGGGTTCGATTCCCGGCTGGGTCGGAGATTTTCTCCGCTCATGGACTGGGTGTTGTGTTGTATTAATCATCATCATTTCATCCCCACCGACGCGCAAGTCGCCGAAGTGGCGTCAAATCGAAAGACTTGCACCAGGCGAACGGTCTACCCGACGGGAGGTCCTCGTCACACGACATTTCATTTCATTAGGCATGGTATTATTGGAGATGGTTTGCCCTTACCACTCTCTGACTTTTGAACTGACATCCAGTTAGCTGCAGGGTACCTACATTTACTGTAGACACCGAATCACTGAGCGATTTACCGTTTTTCACAAGTACAAGTCTTTGCCAAAGATGAAAGTAGTAACAATGAACTCAAAAATTCTGGGATGATTGTTTTGTAGTCTGAAAGTTACTTAGTTAGCAAACCTGCCACACGTCACCAGTCTAAGTGCATATGTGCTGTGCGCCGAATAATAACTATAAGTTTCCGTGTAACTTCACTTCGTCACAGGTCCTCGATTGTAGTATCCTGCTGTTTCTTTCCGCTGACATTTCTGTAAGTTATACAAAAGTGACTGGGCATCGCATAGCGGGTGGTGTGGTAGCCCTACGTTAATGAGTGTTTAAGTAACAGTAGAATTTAGTTCTCAAACCGCAAACTTGCCCCAATCGTGGCAGATATAGCCCACCTGTTTTGGTTTGTCCTGTGGTTACTGGACTCCATTGTTTATTGTTTGTCGGCCTCGTGTGTTCTTATTTGTCTTATTTTATTTTGCTGCTTTTCAGCTTCTGTCTCTCTTTCGACTGTTGCAACTGCAGTCTGGTTCCTGTAAAAGCTGTAGATAGACTTTTGCCCCCTGTAAAGGTAACATAATCGTCTCCTGTCTGTGTACTAACTGAGGCGTGCAAGTTTTAGCACAGGATTGACTAACATTCGTTGAAATGTGATCTGCATGGAACACTATCTTGCTAAGCACACGACCAAAACATCTATGATCGAGTCACTGAACGGGAGAGAGACTGTTGGATCTAGAGCAAACTATACAACGCACATAACTTTGCACCTAGAGGAAGATGTAAACTACATCTGCAGAAAGCTGTAAGAGGTACTTCGTACCTAGAGGAAGCTACACAGCACACTAGACTTTGCGTAGAAGAAAATATATATAACTTGTTGTCTAATGTAGTCTATCGGCTATGTGACCCTGATTATGATTGTACACCGTGTACAACATAGATAAGGTGTGAATGAAATTTCATTCGTGGCCGCTATGTGCCAGAAAAGTCAGTTTTCAGTTTTCCAATAGTAAATACAGACACATCATTACTAATAGGGAAACTGATACAGGGAAGGGCACACGATACTACAAGAAAAAACATACCAGCAAACATGTATGTATGGCTATGACCCGTCACTGACTTCAGTGTGAAATATTCTTCTTGGCAGTACACATGTATTTGAAACGTAAACCAACCAAATGGGTTCTAATGTCAATAGGGTATCCGCATTTCAATGTTAAAAAACTAGGGGATTTCAGCTACCGTGATATATTTCACATGTTTTCCATTTCCTTGGACCGTTTCAGGACATCTTTTTACAGATAATTCTGTTATAGTACTGAAAGCATGCTACATATTAAATGTCGCACAGTGCAATCAACAACAGCTTTACACGTTCAACAGTGAGTTTATTCTGCACATATGTTCATTGAACATTAGCAGAGAAAATATTCTCTCTACAGTTGCGTTATGTACAGGTATGACAAAATTGTACTGTACCGCTTTCAACAATTCATTGCAGTCAACACCACTACTCATTTATTGATACCATTTCTCAGCAAACAACATTGCAGAGTTCATCATGTAATATGTTCTTAAAGCACTTATTTCATCGAACAGTACAGAGTCATCAATAACAATATTAACACCTCTTAAAAATACAACAGTTTTTCCACTGCTTGTCACTCTAGCTCTTTTTCCAGGGTTAACCACTGAAATATAAACATATCACTGTACTGGGTTATCCATCTATTAATATAATTGTAACTAACAGTGCAAAAAGTGTACATTTCATTTTAAAAGACTAAATTTCCATCATCAAAATCAGCAATAATTTCGTTTACTTTTAAATGAACAAATGGTTTTCTGCCGTTTCACAGAAACCAGTGGCAGTTCTCTGTAAAACAGAGTTCACTTTACAAAATTTTTGTTCTCGCCTTAAATGTGTAGAGTTTTATTTCCAAAAAAAAAAATACTGTGTGCAATTCTTGAAAGTGCGACAAATTTCTTGGATGGCTGTTGCCAGAGACAGGATTCAAGATAAGATAAACTGAGGTGGTAAATAAATGATATATTTCATTGTTTACTAATAGGGGGGGGGGGGGGTTCGCAGAAAGTTTCAAAAGTGATTGGGGGGCAGGGGGGGGGGTCTTAAGACAGGTTGCCTCCCATAAAAAAAGGTAATATGGTAACCATAAATATCAACCATGCATGGCACACGGTTTGGGAACGTGATACATGCGTGTTGCGGCCCTGGAACATTTTGCTGCTAAAGTATGACTGCAACTCACTCGCCAATATGGCCCAAGGTAGACAGGTCGAACAGAACTTTTTATTTAAGCCTCAAAGAGTGCCTTACCTTAATCCTTTGGATTCTTCTGTCTGGAGTCACCCAAAAGTGAAGCACTCTCAATGAAAAAGTCGAAGAACTAGAGGAGAACAGAATGTAAAATCTTGTGAAGAGTTACAAGACGATCGGGGGGCGAGGAGTGTTTAAACAACTAGTATTAACTGACTGCAGAGACGAATGCAGTGTTGCAACGAAATGCGAGGATGACACTAGAACGCTTGCTTTAGAAGGAACTAGTGTGTAGAAAGTGGTAACACGTAATGTGTTGATGTAGTATTGCATTTTTTTCTAATGGACGGCCACGGGTAAAATCTGAGCCCAATTAGATGGGGACTTAATCGAACAGTTCACATTTCACGTACATTTTACTAACTGGGACAATATTTCATACTCAAGTCAGTGGCGTCTCGTAACCGCACACTCGCAGTTGCCTCATAAGTTGCTTGTTTGCACATCTATGTTTACTGGAACATTTTTGGTTCTGTTGTCGTATATCTAGACCCGTATGACTTTTCACTGCTAATTATGATATACTTAATTTATCCCTTATATTGGTTGTTAAGCTCCTTGGCTGTGGATTACACTACTTTAATAAGTACAGCAACCAGCCACGTTTTTAACATAGTTTTAGTTACACCAATACGCGTTTTGGGTTTTTACTCATGTTCATTTGGCATAATACGTATTTCAATTTTCGGTTGTACATCGTTAAGACATCGTCCGCAATTTTGATGTTGCACCTGGTCTGTGCAGATTAAAGTTTTGTTTAGCTACTACACTTTGCGAGCTGTATATTTACGAGATGTTAGTGGTCAGATGTACTTCCTTTCTACACTGCATCTTCTTGTTCGCTTTTTTGCCTTTAAATTGTGGCACAATCTATGGTCAAAATCATATTTTATTGACAGAAAAACTAGAAATTGCCTAGCATGAATGTACTGAGTTCTAGTATGGTTATTCAATAAACGCAACCGTGACTGGTTAATGTACTATATTGATTATTCCAAAAACTATATAGTACATTTTGTATAAAAGAATTAATATTCCATACTTTATTCACACCTGGAGTGAGATGTACAAACAACAAATGCAAACCAACTAACGCACTTGATGCAGAATTATTGTATGCACTGGATGGGCTAATATCACAAATGTACTTCATGTGTGACTGTATAAGTAAATTATGAAAATACCTTAGAAACAACGAGATTGTGGCAACTCCTTAGATACAACAAAATTATGGAATTTCCTTAGAAACAACAATTTTTTGTAAGGAATTTCACAGTATACTTACTCAGTCACGCACTAAGAAAGTCGTCAAATAGCATAATCCAATACAAGCCCATCCAGGGCATATAGTAACTCTACATAAAGTAATTCTGTTGGTTTTTTGTTGTTGTTGTTTGTTTGTGTCACTCGAGGCGTAAGTAAAATATGAAATATTAATTCTTCTACGTAAAATATACTGTGTTGTTTTTACAATAATCAACATAGTTTCATTAACTTGTCACTATTGCACTTATTAAATAACCGCGGTAGCATTCAGCACATCCATGCTAAGCAATTTCAGTTCTTTTAGTCATACTGAGCTTAAACTAGAAATATTTCTTTCAGAACCTATAATAACTTTGACCGTGGATTTAATTTTCCGATGTAAACAAAGATGTCAGTTTGCAACATGGCGCATAAGGCGCTGTTTCTGTGCAAGATACAAGAGCGAAAGTGTGTGCCATGACTATAAAGGTGGAAATCGGAACAAAAACAAGTAGAATAGAAAGTAAGTACATGTAACAAGTAATCCGTGGTAAATATACAGCTTGTGAAGTGTACTAGTTAAATAGAACTGTTAATTTGTGCAGATTAGCTGCAGAATCCAAATTGCTGTTGATGGTTTAACGAAGTGCAACTGAAGACTGAAATTATATATTACGCTATTTGAAGATGGTGAAAGCCCGAAACGCACAGTGACAAAAATAAAAATACATAAAAAAGTGTCTGGCTGCTGTATTTATAAAAATAATGTGATACACACTGTACATCTTCCACTTTTGGGTCGGCCAACTGAAGCAATTCGTTAATGTCTAAAAATTAACTCTAGTAGAAAAGACATACTTCCCTGTTTACTTTCTGATAAATTCTAAAAATCGTAAAGTAATGTGAAAGAGTTTAACGTCCTTGTACACAGGAAACGCACTTGTGCAAGTATATGAATGTGAGTGTTTCACAGGGAGTCGGAGGTGTGACCGCAAGGCTACACAGGGGCGCTTACGCAGGGGAAATTTTGCCTTCTGCTTATTCAGCCACTCCCGGACGTGTTGTTTCAACAAAATCGTTTCTCCTCGCCTCAGCTCCCTTCCTGGAATGCGTCCCTGTATAGCCGCGCCCTTCCGCTGCGTAGCAGGCGACGTCACAGGATATCCGCTTACCTCCCCTGGAGCCTCCAGCGACGCGACTGAGGGGGAACTACCTGTGCGGAAGGACGCATAAACCTTCTACGAAGCAACGCACGCTCTGCAGTAGGAAATTATGAGTCATAAACAGACACCATTCGCTGAACACCTATTCCTGTCGACCGCATAATGTGAGTATCAGACCGCACGGAGTATTTCATGCAAGCAGCTTGTAGGATTTTGTAGTCTGGTAGGTCAGTGCCTACAGAACCACATTAACTATTCAATTATCCCATGGAACGAGATTGCCCAACACAGTAAAAAATAGAGGATTAGTATTCCCTAAAGACGAAGCACAAGGAAAAGAAAGCAAGAGTAGAATCTGCCATGCAATAGAAAACTGCAGACTGCCCACTTTCCTCGCGATGAGGGACGGTTGTCTCTTACGTGTATCTGTCGAGTGTGGGTGATTATAACGGATGTGTGTACAGTGTGTTGTCATGTTTCTGCTGTGTGATGATGAGAGAAACCAGATCCTCGTCCACACCTTGAAGGCCCAAGAGATATCGACGGCCGCCATGTCGTCCTCTGTCTTGAGGTGGATGCGGTACGGATCATTAACAGTGTCACATGCCCTCTCTACA
Source organism: Schistocerca serialis cubense (assembly GCF_023864345.2). NCBI lineage: Eukaryota > Metazoa > Arthropoda > Insecta > Orthoptera > Acrididae > Schistocerca > Schistocerca serialis. Next base: position 63,357,982 of record NC_064641.1, on the reverse strand, counting down.
TGAGACACGGACGGGTTTGGAATTGATTCTAAGGTAGTTGTGCAAAGTCGGATGATCATTATTTATTTATTTATTATTTATTTCATTAACAGTACAGAGTAACCCACAGCCTTGAAATGTAAGGTGGGTCGGATGCTTCTGAATTTAATAGCAAAGACTTCTCATTGTTACAGTCTTATTGGTAAACAGTTGTTAATGCTTTTTTTAAATAATATAAAGAACATAATATATAAAGATTTCTCTGAGTTTACAGCGAATTGAATGCTTTACAATTGTTAAAATGGTTCCATATAATTTGTTACTACGTAGTTGATGAGAATATAATTTATACAATGCGAATGTCAAAGAAAAATAAAAAAAGAAAATGTAACACAATGAGCGTGGTTAAGAATAATTTGTAATATATAGAGGGAATTGATATGCTGTATTTGGATGAATAGTACAGTGTAAGTAGCATGTTGGTTAATAATGGCCAATTTCTATCTATTTCAGATAAGAAGGTCTTGGTACAACCTCGAGGTATTCTCATCTGAAATGGTTTGCGCTAATGTATGTTTACACAGATCATACAGATTAAATGCTGATTGAGCACTTCATACATGGAATACATGAATTTTAGCTTCACATGAGAAATACTTTCATGTTTGTAACTTGTTAGTTGAAATACACTACTGGCCATTAAAATTGCTACACCACGACGATGACGTGCTACAGACGCAAAATTTAACCGACAGGAAGAAGATGCTGTGATATGCAAATGATTAGCTTTTCAGAGCATTCACACAAGGTTGGCGCCGGTGGCGACACCTACAACGTGCTGACAGTTTCCAACCGATTTCTCATACACAAACAGCAGTTGATGGCTTTGCCTGGTGAAACGTTGTTGTGATGCCTCGTGTAAAGAGTAGAAATGCGTACCATCACGTTTCCGACTTTGATAAAGGTCGGATTGTAGCCTATCGCGATTGCGGTTTATCGTATCGCGACATTGCTGCTCGCGTTGGCCGAGATTGTTAGCAGAATATGGAATCGGTCGGTTCAGGAGGGTAATACGGAACGCCGTGCTGGATCCCAACGGCCTCGAATCACTAGCAGCCGAGATGACAGGCATCTTATCCGCATGGCTGTAACGGATCGTGCAGCGACATCCCTAAGTCAACAGAGGGGACGTTTGCAAGACAACAACCATCTGCACGAACAGTTCGACGACGTTTGCAGCAGCATGGACTATCAGCTGGGAGACCATGGCTGCGCTTCCCATTGTCGCTGCATCACAGACAAGAGCGCCTGCGATGGTGTACGCAACGACGAACCTGGGTGCACGAATGGCAAAACGTCATTTTTTCGGATGAATCCAGGTTCTGTTTACAGCATCATGATGGTCGCACCCGTGTTTGGCGACAACGCGGTGAACGCACATTGGAAGCATGTATTCGTCGTCGCCCTACTGGCGTATCACCCGCCGTAATGCTTTGGGGTGCCATTGGTTACACGTCTCAGTCACCTCCTGTTCGCATTGACGGCACTTTCAACAGTGGGCGTTACATTTCAGATGTGTTACGAACCGTGGCTCTACCCTTCATTCGATCCCAGCGAAACCCTACATTTAAGCAGGATAATGCAGGACCGCATGTTGCAGGTCCTGTACGGGCCTTTCTAATTTAGAAAATGTTCGACTGCTGCCCTGGCCAGCACATTCTCCAGATCTCTCACCAATTGAAAACGTCTGGTCAATGGTGGCCGAGCAACTGGCTCGTCACAATACGCCAGTCACTACTCTTGATGAACTGTGGTATCGTGTTGAAGCTTCATGGGCAACTGTATCTGTACACGCCACCCAAGCTCTGTTTGACTCAATGCCCAGGCATATCAAGGCCGTTATTACGGCCAGAGGTGGTTGTTCTGGATACTTATATCTCAGGACCTGTGCACCCAAATTGCGTGAAAATGTAATCACATGTCAATTCTAGTATAATGCATTTGTCCAATGAATACCCGTTTATCATCTGCATTTCTTCTTGGTGTAGCAATTTTAATGGCCAGTAGTGTAGAATATAGTTCATTGCTACTTGAATGCATTATTTGTTAAGTAACTGAATACTTTTCTGATATATGAAATTCACTGATTGTAGCTCTGAATAGAGAAAAGAATATACTTCTGTCTGCACACAGTAAGACGAGCAATACATTACTGCTTGTGTGCAGTATACTTTAAACACTGTGCATGATGTCATTGGGGAGGAGGAACCTCGGAATAGGAGTTCTTCGAACCTTCTCCTCACAAGCGACATTACCTTATTACTACAGTCTTAGTATGTGTCGCCGGTGTTTATTTGTTTTATGATCGTTGTATTGTTTGTGATTGTGTTGTGGCATGCATTGTCATACAGTGTTGGTTTTGGTCCCTTACATGTTGATGCCTTCTGAGTCATGTTCACATAGTGTTCCTTCCTCGGTTTCGGAATCCGTGGTTGTGTTTGTGTCCTCCTATGTGGTTTGTTGTGTTGTTTGTGCTTGTCTACGTCTCCTCCCATATGGATTTTGGCGCTTGTATTCTTCGTGCAGAGTGTTCGATACAATATCGGCTACGCTATTTGTTGTGTTCCAGTCATCGGGATTACGTATTACTCTGGCGATGTCATTGTCGTTCTGTATAGGTCTTACTTGTGCTAGCGTGTTGCACAGCAGTGTGACATGTTCTAGTGTCCCAGTTTCTCCGCTTACGCATACTTCATCGTTAGTTAGTTCCATACGGTTTAAATGTACCGAATACGGCCAGTGGCCTGTCAGGAAATGGACCATCCCCCGGCTTGGGTCGACATATTTCAGATGTAGTCTTTCGTGTACATCAGGAAAGAAAGAGTGTACTCGTCGACCCTTATCGGATGCATCCCACTCTCTCTGCCATGTTTGAATCCGCCATTGTTTCATTTGTGTTTTGTTCATATTGTTGGTTCCCGTAATTTCGGTGAATTTATCGACCCTATCCCTCTTAAGCCAGCTCTGTAACGTATTGTTGTGTCTATAGGGCAGGTCCCCATCACAACGCAAGGTGCCTCTAGTGACGTGGTGTTGAAGGCTCCGCTCATTCTCAGGAGTACACTACGTTGACCTCGTCTTGCAATTGTCTTGTTAGTCTCTATGTTCCGTCTGTGAGCCCAAGCACTTGCGGCGAAGCCCTCGCACCATGAGACACAGACAGGTTTGGAATTGATTTTTAAGTCGGGTGATCAGGAACTTTACGCCAGTACCTCTCTTTTCCTTGCTGGTCATTTGCTGCCACCACCAGGATTCGAACTGGCTACCTCCGACCCGATGCCACCTCAACAGGCTGCAGAGGTGGATGCTAGATGGGAGAAAGAGAGGGGAAAATCGGTTCTGCATTTTGGCAGAGGAGCCTTCCGGCATTCACCTTAAGCGATTTAGTGACAACGTATGGTCCTCACACGCTGCACATGACTGAGGATGGTCATATGAGACGGTCTGTACTGGTTAACAGAAAATATTTAATTACGTATTCGTGCCGGAAAACAAAATTCATTTAAAATTTAAAAATCTAGGAAAACCTTCGTCTTCTTGGCCACACAGGGAGCTGAACCTACGTCATCCTGAATATTAGTCCTGTTTTAGTGTTAAGCAACTTCGACTAGTTGCTAGCTGTGGAAGAAAGTCTCGTAATCGAAGTTTTGTTGGAGGTGAGTAGAGGTGTCAGTAAACACTCTCTGAGCAGCTGACTGTATTCCACTGTATTCATCAGATCTCGAGAGCCTGTTAAAGGCGAAAGCAACATTAACAGTTTGTGCTAATCCACGCATTACGTCGGATGGAAACAGTCGAGATTTGGAACTGAGAAGAGTTAGGAAGCTCTCGCATCAGTGTTGTATGTATCGACCGAGCGATGGTGTAACAGGAGTATCGGATACGTCATTTAGAATAGTGGCGCTGTCGGACATACCAGGCCAGAAGCGCGGCACCACCCACAATCTCGCTGCAGCTATCGGAATGTAGGTGCGTACGGGTATGCGGTCAGTCAGTCTGCGTAGAAGATAACCGTACGTAGGGCCGCATTATGTTGTAAAGTGACTGCCACCAATTGCAGAAAACCGACGGTTCGACTACGGTGGCCTTCCTCTGCGTCTGCTAAAGCTGTTTGTGGTGTAAATTAGACACGCAAGATGACAGACAATTATGAAAATAAATAGAAATGATAAAAATAAAAATAAACTATTTAACTGCGCTGCTCTGGTCCCAAGCCCGGGGCCTCACCATACATGAGGTGAGGAAGGAGGAGGAGGAGGAGTAACAACCTCGTTAAAAAAACCTAGGTTCACCTGGCCCAGGTGATAGTACCTTGTAAGGGCTCCTTGCTGTGACTACAGTGGCGACCTCAACGGTAGTGAGGGGAGAGGTAATAGTTGTCGGTACGGCTGAACTAGCGGAACAGGCAACCAAAGAAAAAATCCACTTGGCGCCTATCTTGAAACAAGTGGCTGAGTGGTCGGCGTCTGTCCACCAGTGGTGCGGCTGGAAACCGTTCCTTGGAGCTAACAACAAATTTGAGTAGAATCCTTAGGGGACTTGTTCCCCTAAGGCCGGTATTACATTATCAAATTTCTTTGCCAAATATCTTTTCAAAATTCTTTGTCAAAGATGTTTGATGGTGTAATAGGGAACTTTGTCATATGTCGTCCAATATTTGATCAAATCTAGGGCCTCGCTGTACATTTGATCAAAGAAATAGCTTGTCTTCTGCTCACTGAAATGTGACATTGCGAGGTGCCGGGGCTAGCAGTGTATTTAACACTAAATTCTAGAATCTACATATGTAAATGATGCTCTAAGCCCCCCCCCCCCCCCTGTTCTAACTCCGACTTTTGCTGTTGCACAAGGATTAAAAAATATACGCGAACTGACTGTAATCAACCCTGCAAGTGGAGTAGAAAAGAGTTTGGCACCTGCAGTAATTTAATTTGATAAATAAGTTAAATAAAGGAAGGTTTCATTAACGTAGTGAGAAATGATGGGTTGCTCTACCGATTCACAGAATGAAAGTTCTGTCCAAAATAACAATATGATTTATTAAGACTAAACACAAAATAATAAACAAAAACACATGAAACATTTATAATACATCAAATTGGCTCAAATTGAATACTCAAACAAACGCTGTGAAGGTGAAGTTGTCCCTAAACTAGATTGTGAGGTTTATGATGAAGTGGTATGTGGAGCCAATTCCTTGCCACTCAAATCTTAAGAGAGACACACAGCTAACCCAACATTAATTGCTGCTACTCAAGACACAACAAAGTTAGAAAAAGACGAACAGGCGCACTCTGCTGAGCTCTGATTATCACCTAGGAAAATCCCTATCTGCCGGTGCTGTGGACATACATTACCAAACTGTCTTCTTAACTGCCAGAACACGATCTGGCGTACCGGAGGCGATGGCTGGTTGCTTCGACGTCCTCGACCGAAAGGCGAGAGCCGACTACTTAGAGCACTCGTACAGGCCGAACACACAACATTCCCACCCCCACGACAGTGGCCGTGGTTAAACGTTCCAATCAGCAACTCGAAAACCGGCGGAAAATTCCACTCCATTGCCGGAGCACTACCATTCCACCAATGGAGATTCTTGGCGCCAATTTCTGCGCTGATTTTGCTACGTCACGGAGCTATGTGCTGAGCCAGCCAATCACAGTTACTATTTTGCAGAAAGCGCGGGAATTTTCCCGCCACAACTGCCTGGGTACACAAGCCATTCCCACGCCTCCCTGGTAGCCCGCCAGAAAGTGTTTCCGCGAAGATTCTGTGAAGTAACGGAACCTCTAGCCCAGCCGCTACTTCAGACCCCTCCGGGTGTGTCTTTTGACAATGTCGGCGTCTGCAAAGCATTCACTCGACTTCCTAACACCTGTCGGCTTAACCCTTTCCAGATCAGGAGAGCCCGTCTGTCACCGGAACACCCGGGTGACGAGAGACGCTGCGTGGGAAGTCCGCGTGTGAAGGAATAGCAACTTTTCACCGCATGCAATTAGAGACGAAAATCGTAAGATAGAAATATGAGAGCGGGCTCATGCCACCTCTCAACATGTTACCACATGGAGCGCTAGCATCGCTGCAGCATTCTGTCGTCTGTAGTGTTTTTGTAAACATTGCGCTTTACAACGTGAGGCACCCTGAATACAAAAGTAGATTAATGAGATTGGAGACCTGACCTGACCTTACCTGACCTAACCTAACCTAACCACCTAACCTAACCCAACCCTCTCCTGTAGCATGGAATCGGAGCACTACAGTGAGCCTCTCTCCTGCAGATGTACCAGTTCTTAAGTGAATATTGTGCTTTGTGAATACACTTCACTGAGCACATACAGAAATGTATGCTCGTCCATTCTGAAGTAACTGATGTACGACTTGTTCGTCCTCCACTATAAGCTCACGTAACAAGTTTTGTTGACTGCTTTTATCGTGTTGTAGTAAAACCCACGGCTTCACCCAGGTATGTTTCCTTTTTTTCCCCCGCTTCTCTTCCGCATGTGCACATAATGCAATTGTGGTACATGCAACTGCTGCAGTTAATAAGTTGTTGTTGTCAGCCATCTTGAACTTTGACGATAAATATTATGACATTGTAATACCCCTTCTAGCGCTACGTCGAAGATCTTTGTCAAATATATTTGACGGAAAATTTGATCACATCTTTGATGAAATCTTTGACAAAGAAATTTGATAGTGTAATACCGGCCTAACACAACAAACAATCAACAATGGATACGCCCATTGTAAGAAGTTTTACCCCAGGGAGTAACCAATCTCCAATTTCTAACGAAATCAAAAGTAGGCATTCGCATTCTGGGGGCCTACAGCAATGTGTGAAGGATGAGTCGCAGCATTCTGAAACCTGCCTTAAGCAAGCAACAAATAAAATTAAACACAAAAATAGAAACTATTTGGCAACTTTCAACGTAAACTCACTTATAAAAACAGGAAAACTTAAAACGTTAATAAATTTTACAAAACAGAAAAATATAATGATAACAGCACGTCAAGAAACAAGGTATGTTGATGAACGTTCATTTGATCCAGAGGGATTCAGAATCTTCAAAGGGGTGCCGGGAAAAAGAGTTACGAAGAATGTACCCCAATTTGGAACAGGATTCATTGTAAACCAAAATATATTAAACTCAATAGAAGAATCAAAATCTATCAGTGAAAGACTTTAAACATTAACCTTCAGATCAGTAAACATACTGTATACCATTGTAAATACACATGCACCAACAAATGAGAAAAACAGAACACAAAAAGAACAAACAGAATTTTTTTGGCAAGAACTGTAAAACACCTTAGACCAGATTTCATCCAAGAACACAATAATATTGCTGGGAGACTTTAATGCTCAAATCGGCAAAGAACGTCATCACCGATCCATAGTAGGCAAATTTCCTGCACTTAAAAGAACCAATGCAAATGGAGAAAGACTTATTAGTTTATGCAGAGAACGTGACACAATTCTGAAATCTACTTTTTTCAAAAAACTCCCTAGGAAACAAACTACATGGGTATCCCCGAATCCAGTTTGTGGGGAGAAACAACTTGACCATGTTGCTATAAGCAGACAGTCTACATCAAGGATACTCAAATGTAAAAGTTGATAAGAGTGCAGGTTTAGATTCAGATCACTATCTATCTATCGTTAAATTCAAAATTATGCTAATATATAAAAGAAAGAACCATTATCAACCTAAAAAGTTTGACACTCAGAAATTAACCAAGGAAGATAATTTCAGGACACTTTTGGAAAAGAGAACACCTAAAACATGGGAACAACTTCAAAAGGACATAGTACAGACAGCAGAAGAAACCAATCTCCTTACCAAAAAATGGAAACATGCCTCGCGAAATGATGAGTGTGATGAACCAATCGTAACAAGACAACGAACTTGGAACATGTGGAATGCAAATAAAAATGATAAAAATAGGAACTCCCTAAAAGAAGCCCGTAAGCAAGCATCAAAAGGCCTTAAAAAGATCAATGTACAATACATGAAAGACCAACTAGCATCAATAGACTCCAACTTCAAACAGAACGATGTTAGGGACTTTCACAAAACATTCAAAAGTAGCTTAAAGAAATACACTCCACCTAGTCTACATAACTGTGATCCACCGAAAGAAAAATTTAATTTCGATATTGTAAACCCAACACCACCGGACTCAAAACCGCCAACCACAGAAGAAATAAAAGTCCTTAAAAATAATAACGCACCTGGAGAGGATAATATAGTTGCTGAACTATGGAAGTACTCTAGTGACAACATGATACAATGTCTATCAGAAATAGTCAAAGAAATCTGGACAACACACAGCTTACCACCAGAATGGACATCTGCACTAATAAATCCACTACGTAAAAAAGGGAAGAATACAGACCCTAGCAATTATAGGGGAATCCTCCTCTTACCAGTGACCTATAAGATCTTGTTAAAGGCGCTTTTGAAAAGAGCAGAAGAAATACTTGACAAACAACTAGGAGAGTATCAGGCTGGATTTAGGAAGGGAAGGGCATGTGCGTAATAAATGTTAAACTTAAAGAACACAATAGAGATGAGGAAAATCAGAAACTTAAAATATGTAATTACTTATGTGGATTTGAAAAAGGCCTATAATTCAATTGACAGAAATACACTGCTTGATATCTCAAAAGATCTGTGACTCTATACTAAAACAACTGAAATAATTAAAGCAACTTTGACAAATACAAAATCGAAAGTAAAATTTTGGGGAGAGCTCACAAAATCGTTTGAAATAAAGTCAGGTGTCCGACAGGGACATGGTATGTCACCTCTGCTGTTCAATTGTGTGTTAGAGAAGGTAGTTCGAGAATGGAGGAAGGTCATCAGTACTAAAGGGATTCAACTAGGAAGAAATCCAAACAACATCACTGTCGACTGTTTAGCCTTCGCAGATGACATGGCATTGTTTACAGATTCGCTAGATAATGCCCAATAACAAATAAGAGAACTGCAAAAACAAGCAGCCAAAGTAGGGCTGCAAATATCCTTTGATAAAACAAAGTTCATGACAAACATCTGTGATCCCTCTCAAAATATTTCAGTTGACAAGAATACAATACACAGAACAGATTCCTTTAAATACCTAGGAGAGTGGATTACATACAACGCAAAAGAAAAGACAGCTATAGAAACTAGAGAGCACAAAATGGAAAGAGTGTTTCATATGACCAAAAACGTTTGTAACATAAAATCCTTATCCTGGAACACGAAATTAAGACACTACCAAACAGTGGCCAGACCTGAAGCTCTGTATGCGGCAGAAACACTTAAACTATCAAGAAATGGAGATCTTGACAAACAAGAGAAGGTCGAAAGAAGAATTTTAAGGAAAATACTGGGAACTAGAAGAAACGATAACGATGACTAGAAGTTAAGACCAAACAGAGAGCTATACTTGAAAACTGAAAAACTAACTGATGTAATGAGGAAGAGAAGACTACAGTTTTTTGAACATATATTCAGAATGGATAACAACATACTAACCAAGCGCATATTCACATTACTCAATAGCTACAAATTCAAGCCCGCTTGGTTCATAGAGACTGAAAATAACATGGAAAACACTGGAATTACAATAGACACAATAGAAAACAGAAAGGCATTTCAAAAGGCAGAATTCCAAGAGAGAAGGAAAACAACTAGACGAAAGTGGACTCAAGAAGAAAGGGGACAACACTCTAAAAGGATGAAGTAAATCTGGAAACTAAGGAAATCTAATACAATGAAGAGTAGCCAAAGTTGGTTCATCGTACTCTCCAAACCCTATTCGAAAGAAGAAGAACAAAAAGACTACTCCTTCTGCAATCAAATCAATCTAATACTGTAGATACCTTTCATTGTATCACCTTTTTTTCCTTTAGCTGATGGCAGTATTTCAAAGTAATAAAAATTGAATGACATGATCGCAGTTTTTGCTGGACTTTTTACATCACACTATTAATTTTAAGCAGTCGCTTAGTGCACAGTACAACTTGTTTCGACTGAGACGAGATTTGGAAGAAACCGCTCGACCTCGGACGGAATGAGGAATAAGCTGATACTTCCTGGTTTTCACCAGCAGCAATTAATCGTCTTTTCGTTGGACTGTGTAATTACATTCTCGAGACTGTGACTTCCGTTAGATTTTTGTAGTGTTGCAGGTTTACTCAGCTGGCGGGTTACAGTAATCGTATCTCACTGTGTCTTCCAAAATTCGATCTTCAGAATGGGCTTTGTGTCAAAACCAGAACGAGAAACAAGTCACTCAGTCACAGTTTATCTGTACCCCCTCTTTCTCCCTGTTTCCATTTTAGGCTGAGTGGATATGTTTATTGATTCCAGCAGCTTCTACCCAGTAATAAATGTGCTTCTTCGGCTACACCACTTAATTTCAGGCAAGAAAACTACGTGACCATAAGATGACAGTGAACTTCCATACAGAGTTCCTCCTTGTCCAACATTCGGTCTCCTAAAATTTATCCTACGAATACAGTATCAGTGACTCACAATTAGGAGTAGCAGTCAATAAGCAATGCAACATATTTTTTTCAGAAAGCAGATTGGTTTTATTCAGGATTCCAATACACCATGTTCTTTCCCACTGTTCTGGCTACAAAACCCTAATTTTTCAACATAATCTCCCTTCAATACGACGGCCTTACGCCACGTTCGTGGGAGGGCCTGTATGCCCGCATGCTACCACTCTACTGGTCGACGCCTTGCTGCAGCAGTAACCTTACCATCATCCACGTACTGCTTCCCGCGGAGGGCATCCTTCATTGGGCCAAACAGATAGAAGGTGGAAGCTGCGAGAGCCGTGTTTCGGAGTTAATCGCTGCACCATGAGGGAAGATATCAAACAGAATAACCCCTTCAGAGCCCCCGAAGGGGGTCGCCACGACTTTGCGACTGAATGAGCGGCTTTGAATTTTTTCTTCTGAGGGTAGTTGGTGTGACGCAACTTCATGGATTGCCGTTTCTTTTTTTTTCTTTCAGCTCGAAGTGATGAAACCATGTTTCTTCGCCTGTGACAATGTTCGACAAAAAAATGTGACGACCAGCCTCCTAATGCGCAAGATAGTCCTTCGATGAAACTTCTTGGCAGATTAAAACTGTGTGCCGGACCGAAAATCGAACTCGGGGCCTTTGCCTTCGCAGGCAAGTGCTCTTCCAACTACCCAAGCACAACTCACCCCTCATCCTCACAGCTTTAATTCCGCCAGTACCTCGTCTCCTACCTTCCAAAGTTCGCAGAAGCTGTCCTGCATACCTTGCAGAACTAGCGCTCCTGGAAGAAGGTCCCGAGTTCGAGTCTCGGTCCGGCACACAGTTTAATCAGCCAGGAGGTTTCATATCAGCGCACACTCCGCTGCAGAGTGAAAATTTCATTCTGGTCCGTTGCTCTTAATGATATTCAGTCAGGCGGCGAGGAACTCAGTGTGCCCACAACTCTTGAGTACCCCAACTGGTGGACGAACGTGTCAGTATTAGCGATAGAAACGTCCGTTGGAGCAGCGAGGTATTTAATTGTGATCCGTCGAACACCTCGAAGGAGAATGTCCGCACGTTCCGACACTGCAGCAATCACAGCTGCGCGCGGCCGGCCGATACGCGGGAGATCGGACACGTTTTCGCGACTTTGTTGTGACGTTGACAGACTAACAACTCACCGTACTTCTTTTCACTGTCAGGTCTGCAAACGCCTACGAACATCTGCAATACTCTGGTTTTCAAGCAAAAGAAACTCAATGACAGCTGTTCTCTTTGAACGCACATCCGTTACAGACGCCATTTTGAAGGCTTTTTATAGCACCTAAACTATCGAAACTTCATGAGACTATAGGGTCTGAAGCGGGAATATGTGCCACTAAAAAAAATGTAAATGTCGTGTGACTAGGGCTTCCCGTCGCGTAGGCCGTTCGCCGGGTGGAAGTCTTTCGATCTGACGCCACTTCGGCGACTTGCGCGTCGACGGGCGTGAAATGACGATGATTAGGACAACACAACACCCAGTGCCCCAGTCCGTGAGCGGAGAAAATCTCCGACCCAACCGGGAATCGAACCCGTTCCCTTAGGATTGACTTTCTCTCGCGCTGACCCCTCAGCTGCCGGTGGCGGACTGTGCCACACTATAAATTCTGCATTTTTTTCCGTCGAAATTGGGCACGACGAAATAGTGTTGCATTACTTACTGAACGTCACTCGTATCATTTGTACAGTCAAAGCCAAATAAAGTTTAAAATCCTATCTATGGCTCGTTACATTAGATACGAATTTTCTGCGGTAACTTAACTGCACTTAAGTAGTATCGTGGTATTGTATTGGTGAGACATTGCTCTATTCGACGTCCCTTACCCTTCTCTGATGCAGCTCTCCATGCTACTCTATCCTGTGCAAGCTTCTTCAATTCCCAGTACCTACTGCAACCTACATCCTTCTGAATCTGACTAGTGTAACCATCTCTTGGTCTCTCTCTACAAATTTTTCCCTCCCCCGTGCCCTCCAGTACTAAATTGAGGATTCCTTGATGCCTCAGAACATGTCCTACCAACCGATCCCTTCTTCTAGTCAAGTTGTGTCACAAATTTCTCTTCTCCCCATTTCTACTCAATACCTCCTCCTCATTAGTTATGTGATCTACCCATCTAATCTTCAGCATTCTTCTGTAGCACCACATTTCGAAAGCTTCTATTCTCGTCTTGTCTAAAATGTTTATCGTCCACGTTTATATTTCCATACATGGCTACAATACATACAAATACTTTCAGAAACGACTTCCTGACACTTTAATCTATACTCGATGTTAACAAATGTCTCTTCTTTAGAAACGCTTTCCTTGCCATTGCGAGTCTACATTTTATATCAACTTCGCCTGTAATCAGCTATTTTGCTCCCGAAATAGCAAATCTCATTTACTACTGTAAGTGTCTCATTTCCTAATCTAATTCCCTCAGCAACGCCCGATTTAATTCGACTACATTGCCGGCCGCGGTAGCCGAGCGTTTCTAGGCGCTTCAGTCCGGAACCACGAGGCTGCTGCCGCCGCTGGTTCGAATCCTGCCTCGGGCATGGATGTGTGTGATGTCCTTGGGTTAGTTAGGTTTAAGTAGTTCTAAGTCTAGGGGACTGATGACCTCAGACGTTAAGTCCCATAGGGCTTAGAGGCATTTGATCCAATTTGACTACATTCCATTATCCTCGTTTTGCTTTTGTTGATGTTCATCTTATAACCTCCTTTCAAGATAATTTCCATGCCGTTCAACTGCTCTTCCAGGTCCTTTGCTGCCTCTGACAGAATTAGAATGTTATCGGCGAACTTCAAAGTTTTTATTTCTTCTCCATGGATTTTAATTCCTACTCCGAATTCTTCTTTCGTTTACTTTACTGTTTGCCCAATATACGGATTGAATAACATCGGGGATGGGCTACAACCCTATCTCACTCCCTTCCCAACCGCTGCTTCCCTTTCATGCCCCTCGACTCTTATAACTGACATCTGGTTTCTGTGCAAATTGTAAATAGCCTTTCGCTCCCTGCATATTACCTCTGTGACCTTCAGAATTTGAAAGAGAGAATGCCTCCTCTGATATTATGAGGTAATTTTCTCCATCCTGTAAAAAAGAAGTTATTTCCCTGTCAGAAGTCCTGTCTATTGGCAGCATTTACTTTTATTTCGCGTTTTCTGAGTGTGGCTGGTGAGCCGCAAATTAAACAGCTTAGACGAGCGGTTTCATCTGTCCTGTCCCACTCAGGCAGTTCGGTTGAGCCTGGCCTGGCGAATGCTGAAGTATTTGGCACGTGACGGGTGGTAGCGGCGCAGTTCCTGGAAAAGCGATACCGAGCCCGGCGGGTGTGTGCGCGAGAGGGCTCGTGCTTGCGAGGCTGTGTCGGGAGCACGCCCCGGGCTGAGATAGGGGCCCCCGCCGTAAACAGATACAGAGCCACAGGGCGCGGCCTGCGTCACGCCGCTGCCCGCAAACGGCGCCGCCGGCTGCAGGTCCGCACCTGCCGCAACACTCGTTAAACTTGAGCCGAGCCCTCATCTTTATTCCTACTGTCCTAACGGGATGGCAAGTGTCCTTAATTACCGAGCTGTTATTGCGAAACAGTGACATGAGGCAAACATCGCAGAAGAACAACTAACAAAACGGGAAACATCGTTGAGAAATGAGGAGCGCCGGGATAAAAACCGATAAATCCGCATTTGCTGTTAACACAGAAAGTAAAAAATAGTGATCTCTAAATGGCTCCACAAGCTATAAAAAGAAGAAACACGGCATAAAACACTTGATGTCGCGTTGTGCTGAAAATTATTTTGTGGCAGCATCTATTATTACTCGCGTATGTCCCGCGTACAGCTCAAACACGCGAATACAGCAAAAGTGGATGTATCGGGTTTTGTTCCGGCGTTCCTCAAATAAATTCTGTCATCCCGATAACTCACTGTCATGCCACGCAAACGATTTCAAGAGAATTTTATGCAAACATATTTAACATGCTAACTCGTCAGCATACGATAAAAACTGTTTACCATTCCCAAATAGTAGCGAGGCAGTAAAAGTTATCCCGTCACAGTCGCCAGTTTTAAAATACCTGTCTGCCACTCCCGTCGGATAAAAATACTATTTGCCATTCCTTAACACTGGTGGGATGTTAGAGGTTCTCTTGGCAGACAGCACCAACTGTAAATTCTCTTAAAGATAGGCAACAGACATTGAAAGTTCAATTTAAGTAAACCAGCTGCATCGCTTATACAAACCACGAAGTGATTTTAATCTCGCTATCACAGAAGTAGCACGTTTTCTATTTTGAACACATACATGAAACAACACGGTCATCTCGTTTCTTCTACAATGCTTCACTGTTCGAACTATAATTTGAATTCTCATAGCAGTCGGCTATATACGAGAGTAATCCCAAAAGTAAGGTCTCCTGTCTTTTTATAAGTACATAGACCTGTTTATTGCTACAATGGTTTACATCATTTAACAGCTTGAACATTTAGGTATTTTTCGACATAGTTTTTGTATGCCCATGTCATACCAGCTCGCGGCCATGCTGTTCAGAAAGTTATGAACCTCTTCCTTCACCTTGTCGTCGGAGCTGAATCGCTGGGACCACAATTAACGCTGACAGGTACTGTCAGACTCTGAAAAAAGTCAGACGGGCAATTAAGAAAGAGAGAAGAGGAATGTTGAGCAAAGGCGTACGCATTCTCCATGACAACGCTCGCCCACACATCGCTCGGCAAACCGTTTCTCTCCTCCAACGGTTTCAGTGGAACATAATCACCCCCCCACCATATAGTCCTGACTTGGCGCCCAGTGACTATCACCTGTTCCCTAGGTTAAAAGGAAATTTGGCTGCAAAGCGGTTCAGCTCCGACGACGAGGTGAAAGAAGAGGTTCATAACTTTCTGAACAACATGGCGGCGAGCTGATGTGACATGGGCATACAAAAACTGCCACAGCGTCTACAAAACTGCATCGACAGAAATGGTGATTATGTCGAAAAATAGCTAAATGTTCAAGCTGTAAACTGGTGTAAACCATTGTAGAAATATACAGGTCTATGTACTTATACAAAAATAGGAGACCTTACTTTTGGGATTACCCTCGTATATAAAAATCGATATAACTAACTAGTATAATACAACTAACTGCCAGAAGAACTTGACAGAGCGCCGAAAGACTCAAGATCCCTGGAGTAGACTCCATTCCGTAGGAACTACTGATAGCCTTCGGAGAATCATCCATTTCAAAAGTATTCCATCTGGTGTGCAAGATGTGTGAGACAGGCGAAATACCCTCAGACGTTAAGAGGAATATAATAATTTCAGTTCCAAAGAAAGCAGGAGCTAACAGGTGTATTACCGAACCATCAGTTCAGTAAGTCATGGCTCCAAAATAATAACAAGAATACCTTACAGAAGAATGGAAAAACTGGTAGAAGCCGACGTCGGGGAAGATCAGTTGCGATTCCGTAGAAATATTGGAACACGTGAGGCAATACTGACCATACGACTTATCTTAGACGATAGGTCAAGGAAAGGCAAACCTACGTTTATAGCATTTGTAGACTTAGAGAAAACTTTTGACAGTGTTGACTATAATAGTCTCTTTGAAATTCTGAAGGTAGCAGCGGTAAAATACAGGGATCGAAAGGCTATTAACAACTTGTACAGAAACCAGATGACAGTAATAGGAGCTGAGGGACATGAAAGAGAAACAGTGGTTGAGAAGGGTGTGAGACCGGCTTATAGCTTATCCCCGATGCTATTCAATATGTACCCTGAGCAAGCAACAAAGGAAACCGAAGACAAACTTGAAGTAGGAATTAAAGTTCCGGAAGGAGAAATAAAATTATAAGGTTTGCCGATAACATTCCAATTCTGTCCGAGACAGCAAAGGACTTAGAAGAGCTGTTGAGCGTAATGGACAGTGTCTTGAAAGGAGGATATAAGACGAGCATCAACAAAAGCAAAACAAGGCTAATGGAATGTAGTTGATTTAAAAAGTTGATGCTGAAGGAGTTACATTAGAAAACGAGACACTAAAAATAGTAGATGAGTTTTCCTATTTGGGTAGCAAAATAACCGGGGATGGTCGAAGGAGAGAGAATACCACATGCAGGCTGGCAATGGCTAGAAAAGCATTTCTGGAAAAGAGAAATTTGTTAACACCGAATATAGATTTAAGTGTTATGAAGTCTTTCCTGAAAGTATTTGTATGGAGTGTAGCCATGTGCGGAAGTGGAACATGGACGATAAACAATTTAGACAATGTTAATAGAGGTTTTTGAAATGTGGTACTACAGAAGAATGCTGAAGCTTAGACGGGTAGATCGTGTGACTAACTAGGAGGTGCTGAATACAGTTGGCAAGAAAAGAAATCTGTGGCATAACTTGAGTAAAATGAGGGATCGGCTGATAGGATACATTCTGAGAAATCAAGGGATCACCAGCTTCGTGTGGGGGGTAAAAATCGCAGAGGGAGATCAGGGGATGAATGCAGCAAGCAGATTCAGAAGAATGTAAGTTGCAGGAGTTATTCGCAGATGAAGAAGCTTGCACAGGATAGAGTAGCATGGAGAGATGCATCAAACCAGTCTTCTGATGGAAGACCACGACACAGAACTACCTAATCGATTGCAACAGCAAAAACACTAGAAACTTTAATGGCTCGAAACTAAGATAACTGTGTCACGCCTCCCCTGCGCCCCCCTCCCCCCCACCCCCCCCCCCATTTCTCCAGTAGTAGGATATACATAGCACGTATGAAATTTAACCACAATTTTTTAAAAACAAGTGATGTATGTATCGCTTACAGTGTCCGTTTCATTTGCTGTCGTTTTGGGAAGTCTGAGTCATCCAATAGGCGATGCCTTTCTTCGTTATAGTAATTTTTCTCATCCTCATGTCGATGTCGACATCTCGGAGTGGACGTTTTCACGTGTGGTCTCATATTGCAGATCTTCTCCTGCTCATACTTGATCCAAAATGCTTTTCTAGCAATATCAATAGCAATAAAACACACCTTGACTTATCCGCAGGATCTAAATTTGCCAATGCCTGCTTTTTTGGATAGTCGTAACTCCTTGAGAACTGTCTACAGAACTTGACAGACTGTTGCTCTCAAGAGAGCAGTAACGTAGTGGAGATCCTCGTACTCCATAACACTCAATTGTTTAATTGATCAATCTATTATGGCTTTCTTTTCGGGACATCCAAATATTATGCATTAAAGAATTCACAATTGCGAATATGGACAACCATCATCTGTAGAACGTATTGATAACAATGAAAATTTTTGCCGGAGCGCTGCATTCATGGACTGTGCGGTTGGTCCCGGCAGAGCTTCGAGTCCTCCCTCGGGCATGGGTGTGTGTGTTTGTTCTCAGGATAATTTAGCTTCAGTAGTGTGTAAGTTTAGGGACTGATGACCATAGCACCTAAGTCCCATAAGATTTCACACACATTTGAACATTTGTTTGTGCCGGAGTGGGACTCGAAGCCGGATTTTCCGCTTATCATTTGCGTATACGTGCACAACTCACGCCAGACTCAAACTTCGACATGTCGTCAACCATGTGTCACGCACAGCCGAGACATTTTGTTTGAAAGTCGCTTGCCAGGTGTCGGCGGATACGATATGGCTGTGTTATTCCGACTACGATGCAAGGTTTCTTTGGATATGCTTGCATATCCAAATCCGAAGGAATATTTCAATGTAATTCCGAATAACACAGGCTCTGCAATGTCGTGTCCTAATATTGTGTGTTTTATAAATTCTTCGTCTCGACGTGTTCAAAGAAGGGCGTCAGTAAATTCCAGCCAGTGTAAATGTTGGTTTTTAATCGACCGTGACTAAATCTGCTGTGTAGAATATCATAGCACATGACCAAAATTGTTGTTTTGTAAAGCAGATTTTTTAACTAACGTGTTATCAAAGGAGAACTCCGAGGCTGATAAAATATTTTAAGAATTTTATTATCGGACAAAATCACTTTAATTTCTTCACAGCTGCCCAGCTACGACCATTACTTGTCGCCTTCAGTCTTAATTCGATGTTTAGCGTGTTCTATCATCTTGAGCATTTAAAAAGTCATTCATTGTCACAGTCAGTTAGGAAGATTTTTTAACTAAAATAAAAGAATCGACGGAAATTAATTGAAATATGCGATGCTGTTGCTGATGGCTGACACTTAAATGTGCAACCGGACAATTTTGCGTAGGAAAGCAAAATTACATTTCAGTTACAGCTACTAAAAGAAATGCACCCATCCTGATTAGAACAGACTGAAAATACACGAACCAGACTACAGTAAGTTCATGATTTCTTAAGCACATTGTCGACGAATTATGGCGTGAACTTTAATTATTTGTCAGCACAATTCTTCTGTGCGTGCTGCCACATCATCATATAAAATAATTACATAGTAAAAAACTTTGGTTATTCTAGTATTTAAGGATTTTAAGTAATTTATAAGATGAAGCGGCCGTACACCCAAGATTGTATTGAGACGGACAGTGTACAGAGACGGACACCGATTGTGAAAGCCTACGTATTTATTGAGTTATTTCATTTTATAATTTGTACTTCTGCCCCAAAATTGTGATTTAAAATAGCCGGAGGAAGAATAAGTACCCTTATCACCAGCATCCTAACTGACGCACGTAAAATGAATTGAAAGACCAGACGGAGAGCTCCTTTCTTACCGCTTAACTAGGTGATTTATAAAGGACACCCTTTCAGCCAGTTAACCACCTCGGCTTGCAGTGACGCAACCACAACAGTTCGCCTTCACAATTAACGAACTCCTCCTTTGGGCATGGCGCACACCAGCACCAAAGACTCTTCCACGTGGCTCCCGACTCCAGACTGCACAGTCGTTGTGCCAAAATTAAAGCCTATTTGGTATAGCTATTTTAAATATCACAAACCCACTATCTTGCAGCTAGCTCAATCGCGTAGACAATGTTTTACTGGCAGAACACATGGAAGATGCAAAAGGTCTACTAAAGAGACTGCTTACATTACGCTTGTCCGTCCACTGATAGAGTATTGCTGTGCGGTGTGGGATCCTTACCAGATAGGATTGACGAAGGAAATCGAAAAATCCACAGAAGGGCAGCTCGTTTTGCATTACTGCGAAACAGGAGAAAGAGTGTCACGGATATGATAAGCAAGATGGGGCGGTAATCATTAAAACAAAGCCGTTTTTCATTGGGGGTGAGATCTTTTCTAGAAATTCCAGTCACCAATTTTCACCTCAGAATGTGAAAATATTTTATTGTCGCTACCTACATAGGGAGCAATGATCATCATAATAAAACAAGATAAATCAGAGCTCGTCCAGAAAGATCTAAGTGTTCATTTCTCCCGCGCGCTCTTAGTGAGTGGAGTGATAGAGACATACGAAATAGCAGCGCCTGTGTCATTAAGCATGCATGCATCTCGAAAGAATATTGGATGGTGCTTCTTCGTGACATAGACACTGCTCTTTCTTATTTATTCACCAATACCTGGCCCTCTAATCTGAAAAAATATGTCCTTCCTGGACGGGAATATACGTAACGTACGAGTGCAGGTTGTTAACACAAGGATGAAGGCATATCAATGCTTGGGTCTGGCCGTGATTTGCGCACGGATGGCCGAAGCGGTTAAGGCGAGCGCTCTCATAAAGCTGGAAATCCGCGTTCAAGTCCCGGTCCGATTTAAATATTCATTGTCATTCCAATATGCAGAAAAACGTGGTTCACATTCACAACTGAGAATACGTTTAAGGCAGAGAAATAATGTGAAGGTGGTTAAATGTACCGTGTACCAGGCACTTAAGTCTGAACTGTAGAGTAATTATGTAGATTAGATGTAGTGGCTAGACGAAATATGGCATTTCACGTAATAGACTGAAGAGCCAAAGAAACTGGCACACCCGCGTAATATTGTTTAGGGCCCCCGCGAGAACGCAGAAGTGCCGCAACACCACATGGCATGTCGTGCTGGAGGGATTTGACACCATGAACCCTGCAGGGCTGTCCATAAATCCGTAAGAGTACGACGAGGTGGAGATCTGGATATGCTCAATAATATTCATGTCTGGGGACTCTGGTGGCTAGCGGAAGTGTTTAAATTAAGAAGATTATTCAAGGAGCCATTCTGTATCATTTCGTTGCATTATCCTGCTGGAATTGCCCAAGTCCGTCGGAAAACACACTGGACATGAATGGATGCATGTGATTACACGGGATGCTTACGAATGTGTCACCTGTCAGAGTCGTATTTAGACGTACCAGGGGTTGCATATCAGTCCAACTGCACCATTACAGAGCATCCAACAACTTGAATAGTCCCTTGCTGACATGCAGGGTCCAAGGATTGAAATGCACAATGAACATGAATGGATGCAGGTGATCAGACAGGATGCTTACGTACGTGTCACCTGTCAGAGTCGTATCTAGACGTATCATGGGTCCCACATCACTCCAACTGCACCATTACAGAGCATCCACCAGCTTGAACAATTCCCTGCTGACATGCAGGATCCAAGGATTGAAATGCACAATGAACATGAATGGATGCAGGTGATCAGACAGGATGCTTACGTACGTGTCACCTGTCAAAGTCGTATCTAGACGTATCATGGGCCCCATATCACTCCAACTGCACCATTACAGAGCATCCACCAGCTTGAACAATTCCCTGCCGACATGCAGGGTACAAGAAATAATGAGGTTGTCTCCATACCCGTACACGTCCATCCGCTCGATACAATCTGAAACGACACTCGTCCGAACAGGCAACATGTTTCAAGTCGTCAACTTGTAACCTCCCCCTCACTTACCGACCTTAATGACAGTGAAAAATTAAACCGCGTGTACCTAATGGAAACTTGGGAAAAGCAATCGTCACCGAAGTTAATTTGTCGATAAAGAGGGAGGAAAGGGTTACATCTAAATGAAAGGAAAAATGCTAATGAAACTGGTGGAAATTAATTTTGAAAAGGGGTAAAGTTAATAAAGAAAGTAAATGTGCAGCCGTTACGTTAACAATTAACTAGCGGTAATTAGATATTTGAGATTTGGGGGAAATTACGGTCGCCAGTCCTAAGGACAATTACTATAGTAACTGAAAAAGAAAGGTTATTACACATACAATTAGCACTAGAAGCGTGGCAACTGAAGGTTGACACGTGTAGTGTGAAAACTGAAAGTTTGTCAGAAGTAATAAATTTCGCTACACTCTGACTTAATTTAGCAAAAGAATTAATAAAACCGGAAAATCGAAAGTTAATTTAGTGACTGAAGTTAATAGTGAGCTTTCTTTCTGAAGCAGATCGAAATTCAGTAAAATACGGTTAGTCTTGGACTACCTCAACAATCATTTCCAAAGCTACTTGAATCTACGCAATTTAGAAATAAGAGATTTAACTTTGAACTTGAATTAAATGATTCTGAACAATTAACAATAGTAAAATTTAGTACGTACCAAGCTGAGCTGCAGTCAAGGGTAAGCTAAAATACGGTAACAAAACTCGCACTCTTAATTTGTGCTTGTGTAATCTAAATATTGTAGCCAGCTATGAATGCCTTAACTGAACTTTGAAATTAAAGCAGTGAAATCGAATTATATTTCTTTAATGCTGGCGTTTGAATTTCAACGACACTCGGGTTCATTTCGGAAAAGGAAGGGACCTTGCTTGGCAATGCAATTGGGTCAATGAGCAACAAAGGTTCGTGCTAAGTTGCTGTAATTTAGTTATGAAAATGGAACAGTTTGAAAAGCTGAGGTCTGCCATACAGTTCTAAAATTTTACGTGCTTCCAGTCTTCCTTGTTGGTTGATTGAAGATTTGAAGCCGTCGATCGAGGAGGTGGCGACAGTCACTCATTGTCGGCCGTCGCTGTTGCAGAAGCTGGATGTTTGCGCGCCTTCTTCTCGACACGGTCACCAGACGAAACGGGCTCTTGATGTGCGCCAGCTAATGCTTCCCGTCCGCGACACCATGTCAGAAACTATCATCGCAAGTCGAGCGCAATTACATGCTGCCAAACCCCGAAAGCGCGGCAACTCGCGGGAGCTTCACACAACACACCTGCTCCACCGCACCACCCCAGCCAGACTCTCTCTGCTCTGCCCGCGCTCCACGTGGTAGAGTTAACACTACCAAAGATCCTAAACTCTTGGGCTCTCCACACGACCTATCGATGTATTCGTTCGATAGCATAGTTTTCCCTAGGCCTGACCCAGCGTATAAACACAAATAATATTCACAAAACAAACCAATTATAAATCGACATAAATGCATAAATATATACAAATAGTAAAACAATTACAATATACAAAGACACAGAAATGTTATATCTTCAGGTAACAAAATAAGGAAAACAATTTGCAGTGCAATAGATGGAAATAGGAGGATATGCATTTCCGGCGTTACAAACTCTCCAATGTCGGTTCTGACGGGTGCAGGCGAGGCGTAAAGCTTTGTGTCGTGCAGTCATCAGGGTTACACGAGTGGGCCTTCTTCTCCGAAAGCCCATATCGATGATGTTTCATTGAATGTTTCGCACGCTGACACTTTTGATGTCCCAGCATTGAAATCTGCAGCACTTTGTGGAAGGGTTGCACTTCTGTCACGGTGAACGATTTCTTCAGTCGTCGTTGGTCCCGTTCTTACAGGATCTTATTCCGGCCGCAGCGATGTCGGAGATTTGATGTTTTACCAGGTTCCTGATATTAACGATACACTCGTCAAATGTTCGCACGGGAAAATCCCCACCTCGGAGATGCTTTGTCCCAACGCTCGTGCTGCGACTGTAGCACAACATTCAAACACACTTACGTCTTGATAACTCGCCATTGTAGCAGTAGTAACCGATCTAACAACTGCGCCAGTTGTCTTATAAGGCGTCCCCGACCACAGCGTCCTTTTCTGCATGTTGACATATCTCTGTATTGGAGTGCGCATGCCTGTAATAGTTTCTTTGGCGCTTCAGTATAGGTCAGTTCTTAAGGCAAAGGTGACAAAATAATCATGTGACCCGTGAACGCAAGACAATTGTGTTTTGAGGTTTCCACGTGTGTATGGCGGGTGGCAGCGTGTTGTATACTTCGCTGAATCGATCATTATCAGCCGGCGCTAAATTTCACTGTCTGGTGACGCGATACCTGTTGTTGCTACGTGTCGGAATAACAATTGTATGGTATTTGTATGTTATTTATTTTTTAATTTTGTATTTTAAAGTGAAAGAAGTAAACAGTAATCACCTAGACAAAAGACTTGAACACAACATTGAAGCGCCTCCTCCTAGGAACAATATGTGTACGTGGGTGCGGATTAGTGGTTTCGCCCCAATGCGGCTGAATAAAATGTTTTGGATCTTCCAGCCTCGTAAAGTGACGATGCATTCACGGGCTTTCTGCCAAGTTCTCCTCAGCTATTGTCAAGCGGTAACTGTTTAATTTTTTTCCAGTGAGTCTCAACATAACCCTAAAACACGAATTTCTCAAACAGGTGTTGTTGTTTTCTCTGGCGATACACCACAGGACGGCTGTCAATGTCTGACACAAATCATCAGCTCATGAAGCACGATCATTAGTTTCCACATCAATTGTTTGCATCAGCTGAGAACTTCAGATCGTTTCGACTTTTTGGAGATTTTACAATGCTGAGTGTCGGTTGTGTGAAGTTCAGTGGATGTTTTAAAGTTAACTGGACTGTCCTCCCAACTGTCAGTTGTGTGTGTACATATACCAAACGTCATTATTACAATAACTATATTAACTATACACAGACGGTCAAGCAAAGAAATGACAACAAATTCTTAGCATTTCCTTGGAACATCTCATACGAGAATGGGTCATTCCTTTTCAACAAGTCGGGCTGTAATGCCAAATAAAAAAATGTTGTTTGAGAAGAAGTTAAAGTAACGTCTGCTTAAATATTTTTGCAGTGGATGAACGATGTAAGGGATTTCACATCAGATTTACTAACATCTACTTGAGAAGGAGATAGACATGACGAACATGTGCCTTCGACACACTTACTTATCCAGGTTTTAAGTGACCATAAGAGTTTCTTTCTAAACGACCTGATTGAAATTTTTAGGTATTCCCATTCCAATGCGTGCAGCGCGTCTTTCTAAATGGCTTCGTAGGAGTTAAGGTAAGGCAGTTAAGCCCTTTTTGAAGGGATACAGGTTGAGACAAGAGAATACGGCTATTTAAACTCGTTCTTTCTGGAGTCGCAGATGTTCATTCATCAAATGCATCTTCGCGGTACAGATAACTCGGTCAACGTGATTTTTCATCTACATCTACATCTACATTTATACTCCGCAAGCCACCCAACGGTGTGTGGCGGAGGGCACTTTACGTGCCACTGTAATTACCTCCCTTTTCTGTTCCAGTCGCGTATGGTTCGCGGGAAGAACGACTGTCGGAAAGCCTCCGTGCGCGCTCGAACCTCTCTAATTTTACATTCGTGATCTCCTCGGCAGGTATAAGTAGGGGGACGCAATATATTCGATACCTCATCCAGAAACGCACCCTCTCGAAACCTGGCGAGCAAGCTACACCGCGATGCAGAGCGCCTCTCATGCAGTCTGCCACTTGAGTTTGCTAAACATCTCCGTAACGCTATCACGGTTACCAAATAACCCTGTGACGAAACGCGCCGCTCTTCTTTGGATCTTCTCTATCTCCTCCGTCAACCCGATCTGGTACGGATCCCACATTGATGAGCAATACTCAAGCATAGGTCGAACGAGTGTTTTGATGAGGCTTTCAGTTTTTTTCAGCGTTATAGTCATTAAGATATGCATGCTTGAGATGAAATAGGTGACGGATTTCGTCCGGCCCATTGAGAATTCCTGAATGGCGGTTGTACCATGCATTTTTCATACTTTCGTTGAAAGTTTGTAGTAACGCCATAAAATGGAGGCCACTTAACAGTTAGTGGACTGGTTGTACCTCAGACGCTACAGAACTTTGTTTACAATACTACTCGCACGGTCGTATTAGGAGTCTGGAATTCCTGAGGAGTCGTCTGAAAAAACTTGAATGGAGAATGCCACTGGTATGTACTGCGTCTCCTTCATTTTACCTTGATCGGCCAGAATGCTGCTTCTCTTCTACATTGCATATCTACACGAAACTGCTGTACCAACGGCATATCGACGACCGGCAAGATGGTCTCTTCACAAACTACGTTTAAAGATTTGATTGACTCGGAGTGTCAGAACTAGTCCGAATATACCAGCGCACAGTCTGTACCTACTCTGTAACAGTTGTCGTGGTACGTGGATGAAATCATCTGAAACACAGGAACACAAAAAATTTCTTAAATTTGTGAAACACATAAGCCGAAAACCATTTCACATGTTACTTACTTCGAATACTACAACTGGTTTAAGTTTTAAAGCATCTTTTGAGAGACTTTATGTGTGGGACGTTTGATTGTTACAGGTAGGAACAAAACGGACGAGCAGAGGACAATGAGACAAGCAAATAATAGGAATAAACAAAGGCCTGGAAAGCAATAGTTAGCTCTACAGACATTTTGCGATTGAGCACATGAACACATTATAACAGATTCCCTGACGATCCAAACTGTAGATACTGTTATGTAATTGAGGACAACTTAATACGAAGGGCATTCAATAAGTAATGCAAAACATTTGTTTCTGAAAGCAGGTTGTATTTTTAGTACTCCAATGCGCCATATTACGCACCGCTCTTTTGGCTACAAAACCCTACAGTCGAACGTAATCTCTGTTCAATGCGACAGCTTTGCGCCACCGTACGGGAATGGCCTTTACGCCCCACTGGTGTTGTTCTACTAGTCGATGTCGGAGCCAACGGCTTGCTGCATCAGTAACCTGCCCACCATCCAAGTACCGCTTGCCGCCGAGTCCATCCTTCATTGGGTGAAACAGATGAGAGTCGAAAGGTGACAACTTCTGGCACTGGAGTGGATGGGGAATAGCAGTCCAATGAAGTTTTGTGAGTTCCTCTCGGGAGCGTGGACTTGTGTGAGGCCTTGTGTAGTCATGGAGAAGGAGAAGTCCGTTTGCATTTTTGTGCAACGAAAGCACTGAAGTCGTTTCTTCAGTTTCACAATACACTTCAGAGTTGATAGTTGCACCACGAAGGAAGACTTCCAATGGAGTAACCCCTTTAGAGCCCAAGACGACTGGCAGAGCGTGCGGCTTTGAACTTTTTATTCGGAAAAAGAGGTGATGTGGCGCCATTCCTGGGAATGCCGTTTTGTTTCCGGTTCGATGTGATGAATCCATGTTTCATCGCCTGTGGCAGAGATCGACAAAAAACTGTGACGACAAGCCTCGTAATGCGCAAGCAGTTCTGCACAGGTGGTCCTTCATTGCTCTATATGGTCCTCCGTTGAGCTGCGAGGAACACAGCGAGCACATTTCTTTCATTATCCCAAGATGGACGGATGTATCAAAACTACCAACAGAAACGTCCAGTTGACCAGCGCGGTGTCTGATTGTTATAGTCGAGAGTGTCCGCACGTTCCAATATCATAGGTGTCACAGCTGTGTGCGGCCGGCCCGACGCGGCAGACCCGACACGTTTGCGCAACCTTTTTGCGATGACAGATACCTCGCCCGACGACTTAAGGTGCATTTTTTCCCTGCAAGCGCCTATGAATATCTGTGACACTGAATTCCGCCAAAGGAAATTCAGTCGCAACTCTCTGCTTAGGACGCACTGAAACATCCCCTTAGAAAATTAAGAATGACACTGCTGGTAAACCTCTTACGTTACCTAACACTACAATAGCAAATATCCCAACAATGCCAACCAGCCACAGACTGCACACAGCACAGTCAGTGATTTTCATACAGAGCGCTACGTGGCGTTACCAACATAAAAACCTAAGCAGCCTACTTACAGCACTTCCGATACAGACGCCTTACCTATAGTGCAGCAAGCTAACGCAAGTTTATGAAACTGTAGGGGCTGAAGCGCTAATATTCCATGATGCCCCACAACAAATTCCGCATATTTTCAGCCGAAATTGGTCGAGAAAAAAACTTATTGAACGCCCCTCGTGTTACAACAACTATACCAACGGCTACCGTTCATGTGAAGACATTCTTCGTCTTCTCGTCGATGCCCGTACATGTTCAAAATTCCTTGATGTGTTCCGAATGCATTGACAGCCGCCCACAACCTGTTCCCGTAGTCCATCGACACTGTTAACAGCACTAGAATACACCAGAACTTTTAAATTTTCCCTACGCAAAAAAAAATCCAACAGATTCAAGTCGTTGACCTGCAAGGCCATGCTACTGGCGAGCCATGACCGATGCACTTGCCGAAGATTCGAGCTACGTATTCCCCGCCGGCCAGAGTGGTCGAGCTGTTCTAGGTGCTACAGTCTGGAACCGCTTGACCGCTACAATCCTGCCTCGGGCATGGATGTGTGTGATGTCCTTAGGTTAGTTAGGTTTAAGTAGTTCTAAGTTCTAGAGGACTGATGACCTCAGAAGTTAAGTCCCATAGTGCTCAGAGCCATTTTTTTACTTATTCCCCAACAGCCACGCGAAAGTATGTCGATGCACCATTAAGCACGCACCACATACACTGAAGCGAAAAAGAAAGTGGTATGTGCATACGTATTCAAATTCAGAGGTATACAAACAGGAAAAATACGGCACTGTATAAGACAACAAGTGTCTGGCGCCGTTGTTAGAGCTGTTGCTGCTGCTACAATGGCTGCTTATCAAGATTTAAGTGAATGTCGTGTTACAGTCGGCACACGAGCGATGGGACACAGCATCACCGAGGTAGCGATGAAGTGGGGATTTTCCCGTACAATCATTTCACGAATACACCGTGAATATAACGAATCCGGTAAAACATTAAGTCTCCAACATCGCTGAGGCCGGAAGAAGATCCTGCAAGAACGGGACCAACGACGATTGAAGAGAATCGTTCAACGTGACAGGGGTGCAACCTTTCCGCAAATTGCTGCAGATTTCAGAGCTGGACCATCAATAAATATCAGCGTGCGAACCATTCAACGAAGCATCATCGATATGGGCTTTGGCAGCCGGCGACCTACTCGTGTACCCATGATGACTGCATGACTGAATGACAGGAAGTTTTACGGCTCGCTTCGGCCCGTCGGAACCGACCTTGTACTGTTGGTGACTGGTAATATGTTGACTAGTCGCACGAGTCTCGATTCAAATTGTATCGAGTGGATGGACGTGACGGATATGCAGACAACTTCATGAATCCACGGACCCTGAATATCGGATCGGCAAGGGGTGTTCAAGCTGGCGGAGAATCGCAAATGGTGTGGGGCGAGTGGAGTTGGAGTGATATGGGACCCCGATAAGTCTAGATATGACTCCGACACGTGACACTTACGCAAGGATCCTGTCTGATCACCTGCGTCCAATCATTTCCATTGTGCATTCCGACGGACTAGGGAAATTCCAGCAGGACAATGAGACACCCCACACGTCCAGAATTGCTACACAGTGGGTCCAGGAACACTCTTCTGAGTTTAAACACTTCCTCTGGCCACGAAACTCCCCAGACATGATCATTACTAAGCATATCTGGGATGCCTTGCAACATGTTGTTCAGAAGATATCTCCACCTCCTCGTACTCGAACTGATTCATGGACAGCCCTGCGGGGTTCACGACGCCAGTTCCCTCTGGCACTACTACAGACATTAGTTGAGTCCATACGACTTCGTGTTGCGGCACTTCCGTTTGCTCGCGGCGCCCTACACGATATTAGGCGATGTACCAGTTTCTCTGGGTCTTCAGTGTACGTACGCATCCTTTCACCGCATGGAACACCATCCAAAAAGTAGCTTTAGACATCAACATTGGTGTTAGACTGCCATGACTGCACTTCTGTATACGTCGTCTCGCGGAAACCACTGGTTGCCGGACCCATGTTTATTAGGATTATTACCTTATTTGCTTGTCCTCTAGTAGGATCTTTCATTTGTACCTATAATAGCCCAACATCATGTATACTGCTATAATTTTTCAATTTCGAAACTCAAGTTGTAAATAATTATTAATACAGTTTTAACGTCCTTCGTCTTCTGTTTACGGTGAAATGGGCTCTGCCCAAAAACAAATAAACTTTAAAAAAATAATAAACCGCCTTCAGTAGAGTGCAATGTCGTGACCTTCCAGATCTCGGTAGGCAGTTCTTACTATTTCAGAGCAAACAGAATGCCCTATGCAGTCCACCGATTGTCGATTTTGTAATGATGTTCGAGTTGCTATAAATTACAGAGAAAAATCTCTGCTAAGAACACCAGAAAGCAGTCTATCGACATCAGTACCTAAATATACGCTGCTGTAGGATCGTGGCGGAAGGTACTTCGTACCATTGTCAGATATTTTCTATTCTATTACATTCGCGTGTTGAGCGATGGAAAAACGATTGCCCGTATGACTCTGCAACCGCCCTAAATACTCTTGCCTTTTTCTTATGACCTCTACGATGTTTGCGGCAGAACTGGCAGACTCTTCTTCGAATACTGGTTCTCTAAATTTAACCAACAACATTTCGGGTGAAAAAGATGTCATTCTATCAAAGATTTGCGTTAGGATTAACAAAAAGTAGGTGAAAGTCCTGGCTTTGGCATGTCCTTAGGATAGAACTGGATGAACGACTTAAAAGGTATTTGAATGGAGGCCAGCCGGAAGAGGAAGGAGGGATGGACAATGTGGAGGTAGATACAAAAACTTTCAGAGTCAGAAGTAGTTCTAAGTTCTAGGGGACTGATGACCATAGATGTTAAGTCCCATAGTGCTCAGAGCCATTTGAACCATCAGAAGATGGCGGAGAACCGCGCTGGAGAGGGCGGTATGGAGGATACTTGTTGAAGAAGCTAAGGCCCATGCAGAGTTGTAATGCCACGAGAAGAAGCCTCTCTTACGCCTTGGTATGGGCTGTTATAATCCTCTGAAGTCGTTTGACATCTGCTGTCATGTCTACTTGTCACTGCAGACGCTGGGCATTCCTCTATAACCGTGCGCACCAGCGTCTGGTACGTTGTTTCCTTTACATATTCACTACACTTTCTCTTCCAAAATGTTTCAGTCTGCCATTCGCCTTCCTTAACACTGATTTCATGTTTTCATAGTATTTCACATCGATTCTCCCTATTATCCTTAAATATTTAAATAGTGAGACGTGCTGAGGATGTTAACCACTAATCTTCTAATCACATGCTATTCAGTTCTTTCTCTCTGTTATACAACCATCTGACATTTATCCACATTTGAAGCGAATTACCATTTGTCTCTACAAGTGTAAATTTTGACCAAGTGTTTCTACATTACCTTACAGTCGCCCAGTTACGACACTTACCTGGAGAGAACAGCTTCGATAGTGAACAATCCAACATTGTTGGTGTTCCACCTAATGTATCTTTTATGTGTGTTCAGAACATACAGGGTAAAAAATATATAAACCGACAAACTCTGGAAGGTTGTAGGGGACATCAAAACAAATATTTTTCCCTGATGTCATTTTTTCCTATGAGGATTATTGAAACCGGTGGAGGCCGTATTACGCTCTTCAGTTGTTAGAGGCCGTATTACGATATTCAGTTACTAAAGGCCGTATTACGATATTCAGTTGTAGGCAACTGCTGTCCACCAGTGTAGTAGTGCATTGTGTCTGTTTACTAACGGAGCGATACACTTGGAGTGAGTACACTGATATGGTTGGTGCGTACTACGTAGCGCACCACAACGGACGAGCTTCGTAGGGGGTTTATCAACAACAGTATCCTAATCGCCGTATCCCTCATCACACGACCTTTGCTGCTGTGTACCAACGTCTGCGTGAGACCGAGTCATTTAGCAGATTACCTGGACAGGGACGCCGTCGCACGGTAAGAACGCTGCAATTTGAGGAAGCTGTCTTTCAGCATGTGGAGCGGGATCCTTCAATCAGCACTCGTGCAATTGCACGTAACATGGGGATGAATCAGACGGATGTAAGAACAGTCTTTCGAGAGCAATTGTTAAGTCCATTTCACTTACAGATTGTCCACAACCTGGAAGCAGTTGATTATCCACCCAGAGCACAGTTTTCGCAGTGCTACCTGGAACAGTGTAAAATGCATCCTACATTTCCATCCTATGTGTTCTTTACCGATGAAGCAACGTTCGGGCGAGATGGAGTCTTCAACATGCACAATTCGCATGTTTGGAGTGAGGATAACCCACATGCCACAGTTACTAGGGCTCATCAAGTGCGGTTCTTCGTTAATGCGTGGGTCGGTGTTGTTGGGGACTGTTTAATTGGGCCGAATCTGCTATCTAGGCCATTAAATGGCAGGCACTATTACAATTTTCTCGCCAGAACATTGCCAGAATTGCTGGAACACGTCCCGCTTCCTAAAGACAACGCATGTGGTTCCAACATGACGGGGCGCCAGCACATTTCAGTCGTTGTGTACGTCGATTCCTGGACCGATGGTTCCCAGAAACGTGGGTTGGCAGAGGCGGTCCTGCACCATGGCCTGCTCGATCCCCAGATATGTCCCCTCTGGACTTTTTGTGTAGGGAGACATGCGCAAACTTGTTTACGTAACTCCTGTTGCATCAGAAGAGGATCTGGTTGCCCGGATAGTAGCAGCAGCAGGAACAATTCAGGATACTCCTGGAGTTTTTGCCCGTGTCAGACAGAACATGATCCGACGGTGTAACCTTTGTTTACGTGTCAATGGAGACATTTTTGAAAATCTACTGTAACTGAAATTGGGTGTTAATGTGTTGTCTCTTGGTCATAAAAAATGGAAAAGTGTTTGTTGCTTTAATTAACTTGCCGCCAGAGAAATCTTCCTCTACCTGTTTAAATACTACTGATAGGAAAAAATGACATTAGGGAGAAATATTTGTTTTGATGTCCTCTACAACGCTCAGAGTTTGTCGGTTTAAATACTTTTCACCCTGTATACTGATGTGACAAAAGTCATCTGATACCTCCTAATGTCCAGACGTCGTTTTGTCCGGCGTAATGCAGAAGCTCGACGTGGCGTGGACTCAACAAGTCGTTGGTAGTCCACTGCAGAGTCTGCTGCCACAGCCGACTAGCGCCAGATTTCGCCACATTCTCGTAACGGATAAGTTCGTTGTACGTCCCACATTGGTTTCTGCGGTTATTTCACACTGTGTTGCTTGTCTTTTAGCACTGACAATTACACGCAATCACCGTTGCTCTCTATTAAAGAAACGTTCATTAAGCCAGTCGCATATTTCTGGAGATATTTTATACGATTGTACCGTGATACGTAGACTACGATGTGGTGCGCTGTCGAATGCTTCACGAGATTTAATTGCTCGTCTGTCTCTGCACCGCCAGTTGCTTCTCAGATAACAGGGCAGCTCCTCTGTGTTCGCTTGCAGATGTCAGCCAGGGACTGGCGAACGGTTTGGGCCACCTACACGCTGCATCGGCTATCCCAGGCTGTTCTGGAGGCGGAAATGCCAGCGGTTAGACTTTCACCGCAGCTGACGACACTTCGGCGAATCCCTCGCGGGCTGTAACATTTTAACGACTCCACTGGCGCCTCGACCGCTGCAGCTTCTAGTGGGGTCGAAGAGGGGGACGACTCGCATATTCTGGCCGAAGACTTGATGGCAACAGTACCTCAGTGATGACAGCTCTAGTCCGTACGTATTCCTCGAAGGCACGTGCTGTTAAATATAGACGCTATTGCCGGACATTTAGCCTGACAACTCACACTTGCTAGAATTGAACGCGTACTTGATGAAAATCAGCTTGTACATGAAATGCATACGGAGTTGCAAATACGAAGAACCACCAGCTGTATATGGGAATGATGACAATAAAAATTTGTGCCGGATCGGGACTCGGACCCAGTTTTCCGGTTTACTCAAACGGTCGCCTTAAACACTTTCTTAAATTTTACAAGTATGTTTTTCCAGCATTACAAAATAAAATATTTCAATTACGGATGCTGATAACAAAACAAATTATCACTGAAGAGCCAAAGAAAATGGTACTCCTACCTAACATCGTGTAGGGCCCCGCGAGCACGCAGAAGTGCTGCAACACGCTGTGGAATGGACTCGACTAATGTCTGAAGTAGTGCTGGAGGGAACTGACACCATGAATCCTGCAGGGCCATTCATAAATCCGTAGGAGTAGGAGGGGCTGGAGATCTCTTCTGAACAGCACGCTGCAAGGCATCGCAGATATGGTCAACGATTTTCATGTCTGGGAAGTTTCGTGGGCGGCGGAAGTGTTTAAACTCAAAAGAGTGTTCCTGAAGCCACTTTGTAGCAGTTTTAGACGTGGGGGCTGTCTCATTGTCCTGCTGGAATTGCCCAAGTCCATCGGAATGCACACTTGACATAAATGGATGCAAGTGATCAGACAGGATGTCTCGTGTCAGAGTTGTATCCAGACGTATCAGGGGTCCCATATCACGTCAACTGCGTACGCCCCACACCATTACAGAGCCTCCACCATCTTTAACAGTCCCTTGTTGACATTCAGGGTCCAAGAATTAATGAGGTTGTCTCCGTACCCACACACGTCCGCCCGCTCGATGCAAACTGAAATGAGACTCGTCCGATCAGGGAACATGTTGCAAGTCATCAACAGTCCAATGTCGGTGTTGGCGGCCCAGGCGAGGCGTGAAGCAGTCATAAACGGTACATCAGTAGGCCTTCGGCTCGGAAGTCCCATATCGATGATGTTTCGTCGACTGGTTCGCACGCTGACACTTGTTGATGGCCCAGCATTGAAATTTGTGGGAGGGTTGCACTTCTGTCACGTTGAACGATCCTCTTCAGTCGTTGATGGTCCCGCTTTTGCAGGATCTTCTTCCGGCCTCAGCGATGTCGATGTTTTAGCGAATTACTGATATTCGCGGTACGCCCGTGAAATTGTCTTACGGGAAAACCCCCACTTTTTCGCTACCTCGGAGATGCTGTGTCCCATCGCTCGTGAGCCGACTATAGCACCATGTTCAAACTAATTTAAATCTTGACAACCTACCAGTGTAGCTGCAGCAACCGATCTAACAACTGCACCAGACACTTGTCTTATATAGGCGTTGCCGGCCGGAGCGCTATATTCCTTACATATCTCTGTATTTGAATACGCACGCCTATGTCAATTCCTTTGGCGCTTCAGTGTATATACATGAACATAATAATGATAGCTCCTATAGGAAACAGCATTTTCTCTAAAGTTAATTGCTATCTATTGACTAGACTATAAATCACAGAATACAGACAACTACGAAGACACGTGTGTCTTCTTCTTTTCAGTTACACAGTGTAAAAAGAATAATAGAAAACTCCTTTATTTAACATAAGAAACAGGAAAAAATAGCTTAAAGATGCTCCTGCCGTACGAAAACGAACTGGCGGTCGGTCTTTTCGGAGACGTCGGTTGGGGACATGCCTTCGGAAACTAGTGCCCAGACTTTGACGGTCGCAAGAATAGAGCTGCAGTCGTCAACACTGCTCAACGGGGAGGTTCCAGCTGCGGAGTGGGTTGGAAAAAGTAAGTGCTAAATAGTCAGTAAAAGTGGACTGGTGTCTGACGTGTCTTCTCGTTATGTGATGTCGTGTTGGTAAAAACGTTCAAAAATCGATCACGTTCTTAGGTCCATTTCGGAAAAGATAAAGGACGGTCATACCCTTTATCCAGGTGACCGCATGCGTCCTTGGTAGTGGAAAATAAATCTCTTCCGAAGAGAGGAGCATACTGGGGACGATCGTGTGCGTTGGCATCCGGAGGTAAAGAGCCAGTATCCGACGGAGAAGGAACCATACGTCCGCCGCCGCACCGCAGATGAGACGGTGTTCGTTCTTCTCGTCCACATCACACCTCAGGCAGAGGGAGTTGTCTGCCGGGGTGATGGCATGGAGTTTGTGTTGCGCCAGGTATTGACAGTAAAGACGATGTACCAGGTTGCGCTCGTTTCCGTGGTAAAGTACGGCCACACACCGTTCAGGGGGATAAATATCTCGCGTGGTCGGAGCCCTAGTGTGAGGAAGACTTTCATGTACATAACCGTATCCAGTAGAAAATATCTGATATGTGATAGCGCTGGTGCAATGTGGGACAGGACGATCGGCGATTGACGTGAACTAGGTGCGAGTTCGATCACCAAAATTCCAGTGACACTGTGATAGCATTACTTCAAGATTGTACGTATGTAAAGAACTGTAGCGCCCGCATGGACATCGACCAGGGCAAGGCTTCTTTCTTCGGTTAGGGAATGTGGTGGTGTCGACCTGAATTTGTGACCATGACTGACGAAATAACCGAAGGCCGCTTATATCCGTTGAAACACGTATGTAACGTAGCAGCGATGGTGAGGCACGTTAAAATCTTTGACCAGAGAGCCTATTGTCGTGGTTAGTCTGCGCTTGTCCGCGCGAGTGTTGCGAGCAGTACGCTAGTAGTAGTCGTGCAGTACAGTTGCGAGCAGTCTGTCAGTGGGCAGTCTGTGAGCAGGGCAGTATGTCCGTAGTAGCAGCCCAGTGCAGTTGTGTGTGAGGAGTCGGCGAGCGTCGACATGGCATTCTGATCAAGATGCTGAATGAGGTATATTGTTAATGTAGGTAACCATCAGAAAACGTAAAGATTATTTATTGTAATTAATTTTGAACAAGTGCCCCAATAATAATTTTGATTTCAAAGCAATTTTTAACAAAAAAAATCATTTAATTACGATTTCCTTCCACTTCCCTTAAAGAAAAGTTTCAGTTAAATTTAACAAAAAAAACAAAACAAAAAAATAAATATTATTTGCAATGCAGTTCCTCCAAGCCGTGCGCAACAATAATAGCAGAAATTTGACTAGCAGTTTCATTGAGGTAAGAATTTAATTCTGATTCTTTTGCACAGGGCAAAAGACGGGCATTTCGGTTTAATTGAGTTATCATTATCACTGAGATTTTCTTATCACTGAATTGACTTTCATTTTTTTTGAGGAACTTATACTTGGGTCAGATTGCTAATTTTTGTTTAATTGTCATTGTCAGTAGATTTCAGTGCAGGGAGGTTACGTTTGTCTCCCATTTCTATTAAATATTGTCATTTAAATTACGGTGGGGAGGTTACACTTGGCTCCCATTTATTATTATATTTTTTATTTAAATATTTTTGTGGGGACAATATTGCTTCTTGGCTCCTATTCATTTTATATTTCTGTCTTTTTAAATTTTTGTGGGGAGGTTACACTTGGCGACACCCAGTCCAGGATCGTATTTCGTTGAGAATCTTTTGAAAAACAGTCAGATATCTGCTCTTATTTGCTTAAGTATAATTAGGATTTGGCGCTACGCTTTTACTAATCTTGTGACTTTCTTTCTACAGGTTAACGGCAATTCGTTGCTCTATTGTATTTGTGTGTTGCTTTTGCATATGTGCTTAATTGTTTTGTGAATATTTGTGACTATTGCAAAAATTCCGCGAAAGACTGTGAATAGTGTGTCGCGAGGTATTATGAATGAAATTATCGACTCAAACAACTTTACCGATAGGACATGTGACACGCAGTGTAATGATGTCAATCCTGCGTTCACTAACAATCAGTGCATTCCAACCACTAATGATGACTTTCATCTTAATGATGAACAAACGAACTCAATTGTCTCTTCTGTTAATTTGACGACAATTGATGACGCGGGACGCTCCATTGTAATGAGCGCTACCCAGCTTAACACAACCGGTTTGGAAAATTCAAGTAACATACAAACAAATTTTTCGAATGAAAATGGTCAGTGTAGTGAAAGTACGACGGATCCATTTAATTCAGAAATAATGACCGACGGTGTACATTCGACTGACAAACCTTTTTGTAAATCTCAAAATGACCAAATGGTTACAGAAAGTGAAACAATTCCAGATCCACCATTAAACAGCACAGAGAATAGAAATGCTGACTTTGAGTCGAATCCAATTATGGCATTGTTGCGAAAAATGAGTAAACAACTTAATGAAAATAGGGAAGATTCCAAACAACAGAGTGAAAATCTCAAACAACTTAGTGAACAGGTCAAACAACAGAATGAAAAACAAAGTGAAGATTTTAGACAACTTAGGGAAGATAACAAACAGCTAAACGAAAAATTAGACGACAATTCCAGACAGCTTAGTGAACAAATTAGAGCTGTTGCCGCGCAGTGTCATGACACTAAGGAACAGTTGCGCGGGGAAATTGAGGCTTGTTCAAGAAAAAATAGCGAAGAAATTAAGTCTGTTGCGCAGGAATTAAGAGAAATGCAAACAGCCGCAACAGACACACTCAGAGACGAAATTAGCGGAGTCGCTAAACAATGCTCTGAAAAAGCTACACAATTACGGGAAGAGTTTAAAGCAATGACGGTAGAACTTTCGCGCACAATGGACGCAAAGATAGACGCGAAATTCGAACAACAGAACTCTCAAATTAACGAACGTCTTAATCACCATATACAAAACAGTGATACGCGTTTCCGCAAATTTATTCAGGATCAAAATAAAGTCAAACGTCAAGTCATGGAAACAATCACAGCACAGAGACAGGAAGACAAACGTAAAATGTTTGCGAAGGCAAAAACGTATGTAGACAATAATATTACTACAGTGTCCGACAAAATTAATACCATAGAACAGTTGAACGCGGAATTACGTGATGAAATTTCTGATCTTAAATCAAAAACAGATACACACACAGTAAATATTCAAACAGTGACAGACAGATTCGAACAATTAGACCTAACACAGGATTGCGATGTCATCAAAGCTGATGTTAAAAAACTGAGCGAAACTACGCGTAAGTTGCAAAAACAGATTAATGCGTCCGATTCTAAAACCGATGATCAGGCAAAAATACTGACTGAAAAATGTGATGGATTAGCCAGTCGTATTGATGCTATTGAAAGTAATAATGATAATAAATCAGACGATACTGCACCGGTTTCATTTAACCAAACACCTGAATTTCAAAATTTGCAGCAGACAATTAATGAGATCGATTCGTCTAATAACATGTTGCGTAGAAAATTGTCGAGTTTACAACAAGAAGTAACAGAGATGAAAAGTATTTCAGTTAATAACACATCACAGCAGACGCCACTTTGCGAACATTTGTCAGACTTACGCAGCGTGTATAATGTGAGCAATTTACAGCAACTACGCGACTTAAAATCCGAAAAGCCACGCGACTTAAAATCTGAAAAGCTACGCAACTTGAAATCCGAAATGACACAGACGAACAGATTCACACACAAACCTGAACGTGTTATCAAACTGAGTGACGAGAACGTAGATTTCGAGCAATTTGCATTTGTAAGAAAATCTAAGGAATTTAATAATGACAGAACACAGGTACACGCTTTGAGCTGTATACGACAATTTGTTTTTATGCTTTCACCGCTATTGCCTGTAATGCAGAAGCTAGCTTTGAACCAGATGCGACAATTTATTTTTGTATTTACAACAGCATTGCCTATAATGAAGAAACTAGAATTAACTTGGATACAACTATTTGCTTTTTAATTTATACCGCAATTGCCTGTAACGCAAAAGCCAAAATTTATTTGCAGTGCGTAATAGACCTCAGGGGATTCATTACGCTTTAATGAATATTTGCCGTAGCGAGCATAGGGCCCCGAGCTGTAGTAGTGCTGTTTCATCTTTAGTTTTCTGCACTGCTGCCTTTTCTTCTACTATCCTTTACATCTATCAAAACTGCTCTTTAACTATTGCTCTATCTAGAATTAAGAATATGTAATGAAAACCCGATGTGACAAATTTTTA
Source organism: Schistocerca serialis cubense (assembly GCF_023864345.2). Lineage (NCBI taxonomy): Eukaryota > Metazoa > Arthropoda > Insecta > Orthoptera > Acrididae > Schistocerca > Schistocerca serialis. The sequence goes on along the minus strand of NC_064641.1, from coordinate 63,318,611 downwards.
GCGAATGTGACAATTTTCATTAGGCACTCCAGAATCACGAGAACTTAAATAACAGATAAAAATCGTAATCATCAGTATGTGTAAAATTAACAGCAAACGCATTTTTTGGTAACAATAGACGTTTTCCACCATAATAGCTTGAAAGTCAACCGCTTAGCATACCTAACCAACAATGCAGTCTACAAGGTCAACCAGGCTTTAATGTTTCGCCGCGTGCACGTATAGTCCCAGCTCCAACAAATAGTAACGCATGGCAGCAAAGAAATAACTACGTACAGACAACACACTATTTCAACTCGTATCGCAATGCGCCGTATAGAAATTACTATCATGACAGACGTAAAAAAAAATGATGAGCACAATTTTCAGCGTACATTTAATAACAGTCGATCTTATGAGCAGCAACAACATCAGCAACAACAAATAATCATGAATGAAACAGACAATAGGTGTCATCCATAGCGCAATACGTCAGGAAGAGTTAACAGAACAGTTCATATAGTGGATATGCCACAACATTCTCCCGTAAATAATAACACATACGATAGATTTTAACCAGATACAGCACAGATTGCATATTACAGTAACGCAAACATTACTTTTGACACGCAGAATTTTGCTCACGAGAATGTTATTTGAAACATGCTCTGTTGAATGCACCACTTTTATCGCACCCAGATCTTACTAGAAATTTTTCCATTGCCACCGACAGTTCCAACACCGCTTTAGGCGTACACATTTTCCAGGAAATTGAAGAAGATGGTTCTACAGTAATTAAAAACATCGCATTTGCAAGCCGCATTCTGTCACCTGCTGAACGAAATTATTCTGTTACAGAACTTGAAACATTATGTGTTGTATGGGCTTTCACGAGATTTAGGCACTTTCTTTATGGCAGACATACCACCGTTTACACAGACCACAGAGCGATACAATTTTTACTTTCGGCCAAATTCACTCACGACAGATTAAGCAGATGGAAACTTTATTTACAGGAATTTAATTTTACAATAGTTCACATTTCCGGCACACGAAATGTTATAGCAGACGCACTATCGCGTTCTCTCGGCAACAATCAGCAAGACGTAGCAACCAACTTCTGCAAAACAAATTTCAGTGTCTTGTACATTCAGCAAGTTGCATTTGAAAACTTTATTTCATCGTCATTACAGGACATAGCACAAGAGCAAAATAAAGACAATGTGTGGAAAGAAATTAAACACCTTTGGCAAGATAGGAATAATGTTACGATTAGAAACCACTACACTGTACGCAATGACATTCTGTTTCGCCGCTCTCATCCTGACAGCAACAATTGGTTATTATGCATTCCTGACGAACTGGTTAACAAACTAATCTGGTACACTCATTTAAGTTAGGCACATTACGGAGCACGAAAATGTTTTCTTATACTGAGACAGAACTGTTATTTTGCCAACATGGAGAAACGTATACGACGAGTTTTAGCGTCTTGTAAAATTTGCCAGAAAGCTAAATCAGACACCACTTCACATATTCCTCCTTTATATCCTATTGTACCTGTTAAATTAAGACACATGGCCGCAGTAGACATTTTTGGTCCAATTCCGAGAACTAACAGAGGTTTTTGCTACATCTTTGTCGCTGTTGAGCTCACTTCAAAATTTGTTACTTTCACTCCGTTACGTAAAGCTACTGCTAAAACTGTTTCGAAAGCATTTGTAAAACATTTTCTATTTCATGTAGGGCATGTGATGAGAGTAATTTCTGACAATGGATCACAATTTCGTAGTGCCATATGGATACGCATGTTACGAGCTAGAAACATTTCTCCGATTTATATATCCAAGTACCACGCTTCTTCGAACCCCTGTGAACGGTTAATGAAAGAAATTGGTAAGCTGTGTAGAATTTACTGCCACAAAAGACATATTGATTGGGATATACACATACTCTCATTCCAAGATGTAATTAATTCCATTCCAAATGAATCCACTATGCTATCTCCGTCTGTTATACTGAAAAACGTTGAACCACCAAACAAAATTAAAGAATTAGTAAACTTCCCTGAATGTCGTCGACTAAGACACCACGAAATAATTGACATTGCGCTGAACAACATCAAACGTGCCGCAGAGCGCCGGAGAAGACAGCAAAAACAGGTTTGTACACGCCGCGACTTTCACGTTGGACAGAAGATATTAGTACGTACACACTATTTATCCAGTAAATTAAAAGGTAAGTGCAGTAAATTTGAACTTCTATACGCAGGTCCATATCGGATTCGCAGCATCCCTCGCCCCAATGTTGTATACGTCGAAACTTTGAGAACCAGAAAATCGAAAGGCAATCACCATATCTCAAACATTAAACCGTTTATTGAATGAAACCACTTTATGATTCAACACACTATGATGCCATTTACTAATGCAATTATATTCACATGACTAATTACTGATGATTATCGTATTTTTTATTGGCAAGTGCCCGACAAGGTAAGGTTAGCAGGTCGCTTTTCTTGTCGTTACACATCAGACCGTGCACATTTTCCATTTTTTTGTGTATGATTGTATTCCAGTTTTGTTTATATGCACTGTGAAATAGTTAAGATATAACACACACCAGTTGATTTTGACATTCTTTTTGCCCTATGACATCTCAAGATCGTGACTGTTTTACGTTTTTTTGCTGCTGCATTGTATTATTCTGTGTACATTTTTGCATCTGAACACTGTCAATGTCTTTGACATATTACGTTTTCTGTCATGTTATGGTGTATGGTTAATTATGTCACCATAAACTAGTCATTGTTTAGTGGGTATATGATTTAAATGCAAGACATTAATCTTTGTTCATCAATTTCAGAAAGAAATGATGATTGTAAGAAATAAATTCAACAGAAATGGGAGTTTCACCTACGGAATAAACGAAAGAAGATGCAATAACTTTATGAGGAAGAGTAAATGGATCAGGATTAACAAGCATTAACAAGAATATACTATACTCATCGTAGAATAGCAGTCTTAACCAATTTTTTCTTTCAGAATACAAGGTGATTGATGCAGGTTGTCAGACAGAACTACACATCTTAGTTTTAGTGATGAAATATGTTAGAGATAAGGAATAGTTGTGTAATGAGTAATGAAGTGATTTTTTGCAGATGATAATGAATGCTGATGAATAATGATGAAGAATATGCTGTTATGAATAATGAAGTTTTTCTTTACAGGTGATGATAGTAATGAAGTTATGATAATGTGGATAATGAAGTGATTGATAATGAAGTTTTTTCTTTACAGATGAGGATAATGTTGAAGTTATGTATTTATGCTATGTAGTTATTTAAGTATTTGTTGCAGTTTGTTTTGACAGCAGGTGTTATATTGCATAGTAGGATGGCGGAAAGTTTTGGAAAGGACAGCTATGGAACACATTTTTATACACATTTCACTACCTGTTAATTCGAAGTTCACTACTTTTCAGCATAGTGTGCGTTTCTTCTTTCAGGTCAATAATCCATTTTGTATTTTTTCCAGGAGAAGCTTTTCATGATACTTACTAAACCTGTTACTTATTATACCTGTTCTAGGACTTGCATTTTTATTTTTTACCCATTTGTGTTTATCATTTATAAATGTGATCACATATACTGCCTTGTTACATAACCTTGCTACAGCTGACTCATGACGAATGACGTTAACTATCCTCATTTGCAGCAATAGGTCAAAGCAAATAGTGTTATGCCTCAGCAATTAATTATCGATCCCAACGCAATGCATTGCTAAAAGAGGTATTACCAGTCCCACATAATGTCACTAGTTTATGATAATTTTGAATAATACTGATCAACTCTGAATAGTATGTCACTTCAGTAATGACTTCTTAATGATACAAAAAATATATATATATAAAATAATGCTTTGTAACTGGCTAATAACTGCCACTGTTTATTGTAATGAGACTACTTATAATGCGCATGATTGTTAATGCTATGACTGTAATTAACTAATTTTTAATAATGAATTCGTAATGATCTGAATAATACTGAATGATGAACGATGTTTTACTCTATTCAATACTTGCTGGCCACTGAGTGCCAATAATTAATGTCACTCAATGAATTATGTTATTAATTATGCCATTAATTAGCTCTTGTTTTCAATGTTGATGCTTTGTAACTGGAAAAGAATGTGATTGTTTAATAATGCTTTGTAATTAGGAAAAAGCTAATGATTATTACTATTGGAATGACAAATGATTAATTAACTATGCTATACTTTGTAACTGGAAAAGAATGTGATTGTTTGATAATGCTTTGTAATTAAAAAAAAGCCAATGATTCTTACTATATTGAAATGACAAGTGATTAATTATGCTTTGTAACTGGACAAGAATGAGATTACTATTGGAATGACAAATGATTAATTAACTATGCTATACTTTGTAACTGGAAAAGAATGCGATTATTTAATAATGCTTTGTAACTAGGAAAAGAAGGCTACTGATTCTATGTAAAACAATTAATGAACATTTTTCTGTAATACTACATACATGATACAGAAATGTTCAATAACTGGGCTATGAATGCCGCAAACTACTAATGAAGAATGGTATGTGACTTAATGTCCTTCACCTTATGAGCTAACTACCCTGAATTACTGCAATGTCCATTTGTCCTGTCTATCCTAGTGTTCTTGGAGCACTATCTTTGGTTTTGCACTAATTCTACGTTGGTGTGCCTTGTAAGAGCGTGGTGTTGACACGACATGCTGTCCACCACCGTGAGCGATGAAGACGTTATTATGGTCCCACTGTTTGGTGTACCTAGTGTATTGCCAAAATGAGAACATGGAACATTACTACGACAGTTCAGTGTCTTGGCTACACTGATAAATTCTGATGGGAAAAGAACTTCAAATTGTGTCACTTGGTGTTATACTTCTGTGGAAAGATATGGACTTTCAGAACAGCTGTGTGCAATCTAAAGTGCTACAACCATGATGCAATCCTTCCCTTTCCTATCCTAATTCTTGTCACATAGTTAAAATCATTTTTTGCTAACATCATTTATGTTCATGGGTTATACATTTTTTTTCGATTCGCTGAACTCCAGTGCGAGTACACTTATGGCACTTGTCGACATGTTTTTTTTTTGCCATTATGTTTATTTATTGCGAAAATGCTAAAGACATTTTTTTTTATTTGTTCTAAAGTACAGTATATGTGCACTCTTGTCTTTTATTTTGATGATATGTTCTGAACTACAGTGCATGTGCACTAATGTTATGTGTTAATATGTTTTCTTCTGAACTTCAGTGCCTGTGCACTTTTCTCATTTTTCAATATGATTTGTACTCATTCTGTATATTCAATACTTCAGTGCGTATGCACTTATGTCATTTGTTACTCATTGTATATACATTTCGTCATTTGCTAATATGTTCTTAACTCCAGTGTGGGGACAATATTGCTTCTTGGCTCCTATTCATTTTATATTTCTGTCTTTTTAAATTTTTGTGGGGAGGTTACACTGCCAAGTGTAACCTCCCCACGGAAATATTTGAATAAGAAATATAATAATAAATGGGAGCCGAGTGTAACCTCCCCACCGTAATTTAAATGACAATATTTAATAGAAATGGGAGCCAAACGTAACCTCCCTGCAATGAAATCTACTGACAATGACAATTACACAAAAATTAGCAATCTGACCCAAGTATAAGTTCCTCAAAAAAAATGAAAGTCAATTCAGTGATAAGGAAAATCTCAGTGATAATGATAACTCAATTAAACCGAAATGCCCGTCTTTGGCCCTGTGCAAAACAATCAGAATTAAATTCTTACCTCATTGAAACTGCTAGTCAAATTTCTGCTCTTATTGTTGCGCACGGCTTGGAGGAACTGCATTGCAAATAATATATTTTTTTTTTTTTTAATTTAACTGAAACTTTTCTTTAAGGGAAGTGGAAGGAAATCGTAATTAAATGATTTTTTTTGTTAAAAATTGCTTTGAAATCAAAATTATTATTGGGGCACTTGTTCAAAATTAATTACAATAAATAATCTTTACGTTATCTGATGGTTACCTACATTAACAATATACCTCATTCAGCATCTTGACCAGAATGCCATGTCGACGCTCGCCGACTCCTCACACACAACTGCACTGGGCTGCTACTACGGACATACTGCTCTGCATGACGACTACTAGCGTACTGCTCGCAACACTCGCGCGCTCAAGCGCAGACTAACCACGATAATAGGCTCTCTGGTCAAAGATTTTAACGTGCCTCACCATCGCTGCTACGTTACATACGTGTTTCACCGTTGCGCCATCACTGCAGAGATAGGTAAAATTTGAGCGATGTATGTAATGCGGGATGCCATCTAAATATACTAAACTGGACCTATTTTAACATATCCATTGCTCGTAAATACAGACTTTGAACACCCGTCCTGATGTTGTGGAGAAGACGCCGGGAGTTGATCGCCGTGGTGCTATGGATGTCGCCGGCCAGTGTGGCCGAGCGGTTCCAGGCACTTCAGTCCGGAACCGCGCGACCGCTACGGTCGCAGGTTCGAATCCTGCCTCGGGCATGGATGTGTGTTATGTCCTTAGGTTAGTTAGGTTTAAGCAGTTCTAAGTTCTAGGGGACTGATAACCTCAGATGTTAAGTCCTGTAGTGCTCAGAGCCATTTGAACCATTTGAAGCTATGGATGTCTCTAGTGAAAACTGTTCCTAGGTAGCGTAGTGTCACAAAAGGAGCCGCAGTTTCATCGGGAAGTCCCTTTACGATGGTCGTCGCGCAACATTTGGCGACGTTCATATGACTGCCAGCTCCATTATGCGCGCTCAACTAACAGCCAGACCCAAACTTCCATACGTCTATCCTGGCTCGAGTGTAATATGTCTGCTAATTTTCGTAGTTTTAGCCATTCTACCGCTAGATGGCTGTCGCGATAGACCAGTACTGTTCGCGGCGGATCGTCGTGTAGAAGCCGCTTAAGGCGACTGTTCGCTTAGAGAGGGAAATCCGGGTCCGACGGCCGGTGCGGCAGAGATTTTCACTGTCGTCAATCTCTTATACAGCTGATGGTTGTTCGTATTCGCAACTGCTAATACACTTCATGTACTTCATAACGGTTGTAGTCGCAGCAGTGCCTGTCTTCTTAATAACAAAGGCACTGCAATATCGAAAATCAATTTGGTTTATGGAAGGGAAAAGGTACAAGCCAAGCAATTCTTGAGTGCTCCCATACGCCCTAATTACACTGTAAAAGAGCTTTGACAAACATCCTGTATAAAAGCGTTTTTGTAAAGTTTTTGACAGTCTGTTAGTGGTTCTTTTATAAATCTGTTATGAATTATCTTTAATTAAAGTTGAAACACGGTCCTTTTAGAAGTTAGACACTGCATATTTGGCGCTTCTACATACTACTGTGGAGGTCTGCTTGGTTTAGTGGTACAATACTCATTCTCCAACGTAAAGAGAATAAAATGATGCGTAATTCAAAACATGTGAATTTCAAACACTCTCTTAGAAGCAACTGAGTGGTAGATGAGGAGGGGAAAAAATTAAATAGCGTAAGGAGTCAACATTTGAAACTTCCCTTTGAAAAATTAAGAATGACAGTGCTGGAAAAACTCTTACGTTATTTGATACAGAGACAGCTGAGTAAAACTGAACGTACTCAGACAGTTCTCTCTTTACTTATTCTGATCATCACTAAACTGACACACAATATTTTTTAGCGCAATGCAATCTGACTTTCACTAATCCCTACAAAAGAATGACCCTGACTAACAATAACCTATACCTTTCATGATTCACTTACCTCACAAAAATCTTCGTTACTCGAACTACTAGAGCACAGCGAGCGCCAATACTGCCAGCTAAATAAAAGATTCTAACTAGTGAAGGCACTAACTACTGATAGGCATAGTTAGCAAATGAAAGATTTTTATAGAGAACAAACAATGTATTTGACTTGATAATGTTCAAAAGTCACCATATATGTATCTATCAATTCATGACATCCATCTTTACAAATTTCCTTTTTCTGATGGACACACGTCCATATCATTCGCTTATAGCAACTTCTCAAAACTCTGGCATCTCTCTCTTCACATCCACCATTGCTCGCGGCTCACCTCCAACTGCGCAACGCTACGCGCTGTTCTCATCCAACTGCATAACACTACACAAGCGAATATTCCGACAATGAGTCCAACCAGCCACAGACTGCACACAGCGCAGTCAGCGATTTTCATAAAGAGAACTACGTGGCATTACCAACATAAAATCCTAAACAGCCTACTTACACATTGGGGAACTGAAAATAATAACAGCCTTTTTTGTGCATAGACCCACAGCCGCTGCCGGCCGCGGTGGTCTCGCGGTTCTAGGCGCGCAGTCCGAAACCGTGCGACTGCTACGGTCGCAGGTTCGAATCCTGCCTCGGGCATGGATGTGTGTGATGTCCTTAGGTTAGTTAGGTTTAAGTAGTTCTAAGTTCTAGGGGACTGATGACCACAGCAGTTGAGTCCCATAGTGCTCAGAGCCATTTGAACCACAGCCGCTGCAAATGATCAAATCCTAACGCTGCCAACTTAAAAAACAAAAAACAAAAAAAAACCTCGAAATTTAATACCTAGGGAGCTTCAATATACCGATGCCGTCATCCACAGAAAAGTATCGTCACTGGGTAATATAAGGATATTACGAATTAGCAGGACAAAAATTTCGATTGGCAGTGTAATATAATACAGTGCAGGATACAATTTCCCTGTAGAGAATAGTTATTATGCTGAATGTGGATCCGATCTATTCGTCGGCGGAAAAAAAATGCAGTTGCATAAAGATTAAAAATAATAATGTGCTCATTAATGTTGATTCTAATGATGCGTTCTTTTCCCGCAAACTGACTCGTTCCACATCATTTTGACAAAAGAATCGTTCGAATGATCTATGGAACGTGTAATTAACTACGTGACAAATACAAAGAGTGTACGTGCACCGAATTGCTTCTAACGACCGTATGGTTTACTCTGCACGCGTATCTTGAAAATGGCTTCTAGGACGGAAACTGATCAGTCTTGGCGTGTCGATAAATACCAATGTCAGACTAAAAATTTGTATTACATAACCATGACATCGACTCGCAACAAATTCATATCGACTGTAAAACCTAACTAGGGAAACTGGTTGTTCTGAGATTTATTTTTGTCACGTATTGCTTTTTTCACTTCTGGCAATGATTTATGTATGCGAAACACGCCAAGTTGCAGAGGAGCTGGGAGTGCACGGTAAACTGTAGCTTCGCTTACGGTTGCTTGGATACATCAGCGCAAAGGTTGGAGCTATGCAATCGCGTACCATCCCGAGTATGACTGTGGCGTTCAAAACAACCTTCACTTTTGAGATCAGCTTAAATGCAGTGTGAATCCTGATGCACGTCATATTGCCGTCATCAGGATCAATGACAGGGAGACGACGTTGGACGCCTTCAGCTACGTCCTGTTGTGAAAGTGGGTACGAACGTAATAACGGCGCTGTTTGCATCTTGATACCTTGAAGAATGTGGTTTGAACTGATGAGTCGTAATTCGTAGTGATACATTCCGGTGACAGTATTTCATAGCTTTTGCTAGCAGTTTATAACTCATGTCAATGGAATTGTTAGAATGTGGTGACATATACTCTTCTTCTTTTCTTCTTTTTCTATCAAGCAGTATGTTCCATGCGACTTCATCTACTCGACCCATCGTCTGTGAGTTCTGCCCACAATTAAGGAGGTTCCAGTCAAAAGCAAACACATCACCCAAACGCAAATTTGGGAAAAACAGATATTGGCTCTGAGCACTATGGGACTTAGCATCTATGGTCATCAGTCCCCTAGAACTTAGAACTACTTAAACCTAACTAACCTAAGGACATCACACAACACCCAGTCATCACGAATAATAATGTAAATGTACCATGTTTTCTATGAACTTCCTAACGCAAAAAGTGTAAATTTCGAATATTTTATAGCGTAGGTACTACAGTTCTTATTACTATTAAAATAGAGAAGCGTTGTGTTTTGACTGATCACAACGGACATGTTTGTTTTTTCACAAACCTATATCAGACATGTTTCCTTTCGCTTGGCTTAGGTAAAAATGCGGTAAACATTAAAATGATGCTGGTTTATTATGTAAAATTACAAAAATATTAATTACGTGGTAACTATATGTTGTCACGTGTTTAGAAAGTAGGCTCAGTAAGACATTGAGATGTGCAGTCCAGTGTCTGTTTGCAGGCTGTCACAGAGACTTCTTCGCCACTTTCATTGTTTAGACGACATTCAGGTGTCTCTTCAAGAATTGTCTTATACGAAGGGAAGCTGGTACTGCTTGCCCAGTTCTCACCACACGTCAACTCTGTAGATGTCCAACCACTGTTCTGCAGAGAATTGAACTTTTCGGTATCACTCTGCAATATAAAGATACTGGTTGATTTCATTGTTACAGCGGGCACTTCGTGACCCATAGGTGATGTTCTCTCCACCATCGATTCCTCTTCCCACTTTCCCTTCCCTTCCTCAAGAAAATCCTCTTCTTGTCATGAATTAGATCGATCTTCCTGGATCTTGCAGATAAAATTTCTGTCTCTACCAGAGACCAGTCATCTCCCAGTTTGTTTCACTTCCACTGAAGATTGGTAGGTACTGTAGTATTCTTCCTTGGTGCTCATGGTAGGCTGCTTTCTCAATAACGCCTCAATCCTGGCAAAAACTCTGTCCGCGGGTAAGAAATTGTGCCCTCAGACAGGAAATGTATCGACAGTCTCTATGATGTTATGACTGACAGTGCCCAAAAAGTACATCAAAATGAGGAACAGGGAGTCATTTTTATTTTTCCATGGGCACCCATCACAAAACAGTCTTATTGTATGGACATTTTCAGGCAAACCATTTGCCTTTGAGCTCGGAAAATTCAGAATGGCCGAGGATATTTCAATCGCCCCTCGTCCAGCTTGTTCCCACTCCAAGTACAAAATACTGGATCTCTTGCATCTGACCCAACAACACAAAAGAAATAAAAGCTAAGCTGTCTTTTATACAATGCCTCTTGGGTGGGAGGTTGGAGAAGGGTGGCCAAACCATGTAAACTTGTTACTCTACATATTTACTTTTAAGAGCCTGTTTCATTCTGTACCCTGTCCGTTCTCGTCTTACGTCCATCCCTCGTAGAAAGCGCATCTCTGTTGTTTTTATTCTGCTCAGATCTTTCTCTGTTCAAGTCCAACATTCTGAATCATTGGACAAAATTTGGCAAATAGGAGTTGTACATCACGATTTTGACAGGTATTTTCAAATTTCTGATTATGTCCGATATACAACAATAAAATTTCGAACAATTTTCTACTCTCTGTTCCATGCCTGATGCTTCCTTTCTTGGATAATTTACTTTCTAGATGCTTTCAAGCATCTACTTTTTCAAAAAATGTTACATTGTATGTTACATATTTCTTTTTTTTTTTCATTTTTCCTGCTGATTTTCATCACTTCATTTTTAGTTAAGCTTATTTCGACGTCTGCTTCTTCAGTTACTCTCTGCCAGGTATTTGGATGTTCTTGCAAGCTCTGCTCATTTTCTTTCCAAATCATCACATTATCTGCATATGCTGCTGTTGCCTCTTTAAACTGAGAAACATAATCTTCCTACTGCTTTGCAAATAGTGTGCTATACACAAATCGCATAAAAGAAGGCCAACCACTACAACAGCACCTTAAAATATATGTAGTTTTAGGTGAACAATCATAACAACAAATTGCACATAATTTAGATCTAAAGTGGAAAAACTACCAAAAGTTTTGTGTAGTATAAACGGAGACTCGCGAAGTGTGACACGTAGTTGTCGAAACATGTTTTAGTTAGGGAATACGAAAATGAAAATAATATGAGTTTTGCAGAACGTGGAATATAAGAAAAAGCAAATCTGTATCTGTTACCGATCAACCTATGCAGGACACGGAAAAAAAAGCACTTCGGTGAACCTCGAGAGTTGGCAAAGCACAGCGAAATAAACAAGATAAGGAAGCGTGGATCGACAAATGCTGGTTTTCACTACAGACAGGCATGTCCACAAGATACAGGAAATAAAATAATCTACATCTGCATCCATAGTCTGCAAACCATTGTTAAGTGCAAAGCAGAGTCTATCACGTGTTAGGTTTCCTCCCGTTCCATTCAGGTACCACAGTTTAAAAATGCTTCTGTGCTCAATGTAATCAGTCTAATCTCGTTTTCGCTTTGCCTACGGGAGCGATCTGTATGAGTGTTTTGTAAGTAGTTTCCTTCCCAGATTGTTTCATTTGTTAACTGTTTCTTTCCAGTATCTCACCAGTGAACCGAAGTCTGCTATCTGATTTACCTTCGGCTTGAGCCTGTATAATCATTTCATTCCATATACCCATTCACGTATTTGTATAATTTGACTGATTACATCTGTAATTTTGTGTTCTTTTAAGTGCGCAATTTCACCTTTCTGAACATTTAAAACAAGATGCCAATCTTTTCATCACTTTAAAATATTGTCAAAATCTGACTGAAATTTGTGCAGCGTTTTTTGAGGTCGTACTTCACTATAGGTAACTTCAAAACATCTGACGTTATTGTTAATATCGTCTGCCACGTCGATAATTTGAAGCATGAACAGCAACAATTCCGATGCGTTTCCTTGGGACTCTTGAAGTTAATTCTAGATGTGTCGACGGTCCTCGGTCCAGGATTAAATACTGCGTCCCCGCCACAAAGAAATCCTCAATCCCATAATATTGTACAAGGTGTAGTCATAAATCTCCTTAAGAACTGTACCATGTCGCCATGTATCATGTAGCAAAAACAGAATGGCCCAGGTAACTGATAAAGTGGAACATCGCACAGTCAACCGTTTTCTGCATTTGAAGGGGCACAGCGTTGCAACAATCCGTGCAGAGTTGGCGGAAATGCTCGGCGGCAGTGAAACCGCCATTTGCCACAGTGTTTATGTGGCTCTTTTAAATTATGAATCTGATGTTACCGTAAGGCGTGTTTCTTGCTCCACGAGAACGCTCCAGTCCATCTGCACAGAATAAAGTCATATACGGTGCTTCTGTAGGCTACCAAGTTTCCTTCCGCCCCCTCCCCCAGTTTCCCCTGACGCAGCACACACGTCTTCTTCCTCTTTCACTGGATGGAGAAATCATTACATCGCAGGCATTTCCGCGTGATTTTTTATATGGAACGCTTCTGAACAGGCAAAACGCAGACTTCCGCAAATAAATTGAGAAAAATGTGTCGCATTGAAGTGTAAACGCGTAGAGAAGGACAACATTAAGTTTCATGGTCCCAAAATGATTTTTTTTTCAAAGTGGTAATTAAAACTTTGTTTACCCCCTCGTACTTGTGTTAGTAATCGTTGGTGTCAAGTCAAGAGTTGCTGCATCTACGTTACTGCTTTGGTCAGAGGCTTTCAAGATGCCATACGAGGAAATAACACGCTAGCGATGAATTTTGAATTACCTGGCATACAAAAGTAATGGTTCAGCATACGTTTCGTGAATATTGAAACAGAAAACGCATCTCGTAAGAAGGGATGTTAGCAAATATTGGAACCTGGCTTACAATTTTTAAAGACTCTGAAATCGCAGTCGCTACAATTCCATTGTCTGCTGAAATTCTTAACATGGTCGAGTTTAAAGTACGAATATTTCACTGGCGTGAAGTCTGGTGACATGACTGGTCAGCAGTTTCTCCCTTCCGGGCACAGACAAAGAGTGGAACATCCTTTAGTAACTGCATGACACATGTATAAAATTTAGACAGTCCCATTTTCTCAACCAGAAAGGAAGAAAGTGAGGACCAGTCCAATAATTTTCTACCTCCCCACATGTTCACATCAAATTTGTCTTCACTAATATCTATGGAACAAGTAGGAAACTAATTAGCAAGCTTCTGGTGGTGCAGATGGTTTAATATTGCCTCCCTCCATCCAACAGATGGTGTACTATATTAGACTTTATTTGTACCTCGGGGATGACCCGTGTATAACGTAACGCCGGATTTTTGCATTGTCATGTGTGATTATGGAAATTAAAGCAAGCAGGGAAAAGAAGACCGGCTGCTGTATGCCATTCTCTCGAAAGCACCAAGGGGAGCCTCGCTATTAAATCCTCCGCTCCCCTCCACTCCGCCTGTTGGGCGACTGCCGAGTGTGTTTCCCCCTTCATAAGATACCGCAGGGAAATTAAACGAGAGCATTGACACAGTCTGGCCAACAGTAAGAGTTAACATCTACACTCTCCCATCTCTGTGTCCAAATTCTTCTTTTGAAAATTTCTTCTGCCACTAGAATTGAAACTATCATCTGGGTGTCCTTCCACCTCATCACAGCAGCCTAACGACCTTTGATGTTTACGGAGCTACTAAAATGGTAACCATGGATTCAGATAACCACGCTGCGTCCATATTTAAAGACTTTCGAGAAACTCAGAAATCACCACGACACCTAAGTAAATGAAACGGTCATAGATCCGAAGATTGTTTTGACGACCACTGTGCTTTACTAGGCACGGTCCTCTTGGAGATGACATGTCTTTGCCTTCCACCGACCTGTGAACTGACTCACCCAGCCAGTCATGGAGGGATATACAGTTTAACGTGGCTTCAGAACCAGGTTGGAACTGGGCATTTTTCATCAACAAACATTGCCATCGGTGAAGGAAATGATAAACGCAGGCTCACCAGCTCAGGTCATATCAATATAGTTTTCGAGTCCAACCCAGAATATTTTATGAAATCACTTAAAAGTATCAATAGTTTATTGAAACATTAAACTTTATTTATTCAAGTGTACAAGGGAGGATCGGAAAGTAACATACAATAGTTTTGTTCCCCCTGGTAATGCAGCTGGAATGCTGAAGTTTCACAACAGTACAGTTTGAAGTTTGTGCTGCAGGGGGTATTTTGTTTTTATTTGGAGCTTTAGCCGGAGAAGCCTGAACTAAGTAACAAAAATGGCGAGCGTTTACTGTCGTCAACTTGTGAAGAGCAGCGAAATGTTGTTAGATATTTGTCGGCCAAAGAGCGTAAACCGAGTGCAATTCACAGAGACTTGCGTGGCGTTTATGGGGCGACTGTACGAACCGTAGCAGTGTCTCCAGGTGGTGTGCATTCTTCCAAGAGGGCCGTGTCAACCCCAGTGATCTGCCACGCTCCTAGTGGCCAGTAACAACTGCAGAATGTCAGAGACATCGAGACAGCAATTTTGGACGACCGACATGCGCAACTGCGAACTTTATCGCAGCAGTTCAGTATTTCCTGTGCTGCGGTGTACGATATTGTTCATGACACACTGAAATTTCGTAAATTTAGTGCTCTTTGGGTGCCTAAGAATACGACAGACACTCACAAGGAGCAGCAAATTATGTTAGGCATGGATAACTGGGCATGATTTTCTGAAAAAGAATTGTCGCCGGCCACTGTGGTCGAGCGGTTCTAGGCGCTTCAGTCCGGGACCGCGCTGCTGCTACCGTCGCAGGTTCGAATCCTGCCTCGGGAAAGAATGTGTGTGATGTTCTTAGTTAGGTTTAAGTAGTTCTAAGTATAGGGGACTGATGACCTCAGATGTTAAGTCCCATAGTGCTTAGAGACATATGAACCATATATATGAACAGTCGCTGGTGATGAGTTGTAGGCGTACCACTACACGCCCGAAACCAAACAGGTCTCTGTGGCATGGAAACACGTTGGTTCCCCAGCATAAAAAAAATTCAAAATGGGTCAGCCTGCTAGGAAAGTGTTTGTGACAGTGTTTCGGGATATGCATAGTGCGTTACTGGTGGACTTTGCTGAACACGGGACCACTGTGAATGCTGCAGGCTACATTTAAACTTTGGTTAAATTGCGTGGTACCCTTCGTGACAAACGCCAAAACATTAATGCTGACGGTGTCAAACATTAAATGCGAACATTTTAGGTTAGGGTTTACCGTGACTGTTACTGACATTAAATGAAACAACAAGTTTACTGTTACCAGTCACTGTTTATTTATCTGTACGACGCGTAAGTATGTTGTTTGATTTAATGGTGTCAAACTGCTTCATGACATTGCTCGCCCCCCCCCCCCCCCTGTTCGTGAGACAAAATCGCCAGATTTGGGTAGGAGGTGTTCCAGCATCCACCATACAGTGCGGACCTTGCACCGTCCGACTTTCATCTGTTTGGTCCCATAAAGCAATTCCTGGCCGGCCAACGTTTTGCGACAGATGTGGAAGTGACAACAGCACTCTGCAGACGGCCATATCCCAACCAAACGGACTTCTACGAATAGGGCATATTGAAACTGGTACCATGGTGGGAGAACTGTGTTGAGAACGTTGGTGACTATGTAGAAAAGTAGGCAGAAGATATAAATTCGATTTTTTATGTTTTGTTTCCTATTAAATTTATAGGCAATAAAATCAGTGTGCATTTCTTTCCCATCTATGCTCTTTTTTTCACTGGGCGGCCTTATGACAAACTAATTTTTCTTCAAGTCTGTATTTTTTCACTCAGTGAAAAAGATACTAAGTCGAAATATGAGCAGTTTCACCTGAGACTTCATCGAAATTTAGAAGTTTAACTTAAAGTCTCTTCTCTAGACAAATACCTTACAACAATCGGAACAAGTTTCGCCTCCATTCTGTTTGGACTATCTATCATTACTGTTACGTAATCAAAGTTTTATTAAGAACGCGACACATTATCATAGTTAATGGCAAAATAACAACAACTGACACAGTTAGCAGATGAAAATTGTGGGTCATATAACTTTTTCATAAGTTAAGACGCACAGTCTGATGTTTTGAAACTGAGTTCGTGCCTAGCAGTGTAGTATGTTGCCTCTTTAGCAACACGCTCCAGATCACTGTTATTCCCATCTTTGCACGGAGGGTTTTCATGCATCTTTGTCTTTATAAGAAGTCTTATGTATAATGATGGAGAATCAATAAAAACACTCGTATGTTTACCTTTTTTCAGGTAGTCTTTAATATGACCCTTCCTTTATGTGGAACAGGAAGTTCTCCAGTACATAGTGTGCAATAAACACACTCATTGTTACTGCCGTTACACAATTCCAAAAGTTTGTATTCTTGTCACAGGTTAAAATAAAACACACGCTTCCTTTTGTCCATTGGTAAACAATGAGGTAGAAAACGATCAGAGATAAAATGACCAAACACGTGCAGATGAGTTGTTTGATACACGAAAACACCATAAACACTTCGCTTTTGTTGTGTTGCCAAATGACTATGGTGAGTGAAAACATGTGGCGGAATCGGTAGAAATGATTCCCCATCGATGTCAGCGCTTGCTCCAAAGTCGGCTGAGAGATGAACGGCCATAAAAGAACGTTTGGAAACGTGATAGCCAGCATATGGATGTAAGATTAAATAAAAATAAGTCCTCACCAATCATAAAATTTTCAAACCCAGGAAATTTTTACAAACCCGTATATATATATTCACTGAACGCTGTCAGCTATGATTTTTCGAATGCTAACGTACTGCAGGAGTTAATTTACCTTCAACGCCATGTTCTGATTTGTTACTTATATGTGAACAGCTTGAATGGAACACCCTCTTTCAAACTCTGAAGGTGGCAGGGGTAAAATACAGGGAGCGAAAGACTGTTTACAATTTGCATAGAAACCAAATTGTAGCTATAAGAGTCGTGGGGCACGAAAGGGAAGCAGTGATTGAGAAGAGAGTGAGACAGAGTTGTAGCGTATCCCCGATGTTATTCAATCTGGATAATGAGCAAGCAGTAAAGGAAAGGAAAGAAAAATTTGGAGTAGAATTTAAAATCTATGGAGAAGAAATAAAAACTTTGAGGTTTCTCGACGACAATGTAATTCTGTCAGGGACAGCAAAGGACCTGGAAGAGCAGTTGAACGGAATGGACAATGTCTTGAAAGGAGGATACAAGATGAACATCAACAAAAGCAAAACGAGGGTAATGGAATGTAGTCGCATTAAACCAGCTGATGCTAAGGGAATTAGACAAGGAAATGAAACACGTGAAGTAGTAGATGAGTTTTTCTATATGGGAAGCAAAATAACTGATGATGGTCGAAGTAGAGAGGACATAAAATGTAGACTGCCCACGGCAAGGAAAGCGTTTGTGAAGAAGAGAAATTTCTTAACATCGAGTATAGATTTAAATGTCAGGAAGTCCTTTCTGAAAATGTTTGTATGGAGTATAGCCATGTATGGAAGTGAATCACGACGATAAATAGTTTAGACAAGAAGAGAATAGAAGCCTTAGAACGTGGTGCTACAGAAGAATGCTGAAGATTAGGTGGGCAGATCACGTAACTAATGAGGAGGTACTGAATAGAGTTGAGGAGAACAGGAATTTGTGACAGAACGTGACTAAAAGAAGGGATCGGTTGGTATGACACGTTCTGAGGCATCAAGGGATCACCAGTTTAGTATTGGAGGGAAGCGTGGAGGATAAAAATCATAGAGGGGGACCAAGAGATGAATAAGCTAAGCAAATTCAGAAGGATGTAGGTTACAGTAGTTATTCGGACATGAAGGGTGTCGCACGGGGTAGAGTGGCATGGAGAGCTGTCTCAAACCAGTCTCTGGACTGAAGACCACAACAATCAACACGTGAAGAGTGTTTTAAATTCGCACAGGTCAAAAAAGTCAATCTCTAATGTATTATTCTACCGGTTCAGTGATTCATATTCACACGCGCTTGTTCTTTTTTTGGCTGTCAAAACGACATTCAACTCTGCCGCTGCATTGTGTGTTACAAGATGGTTTGGTTTTAAAACTGTGTGATAAGCCTAGATGGTGCCGCTATAATATCAGGGTGCCCTCCAAAATAATGACTGGGGAAACTTATTACTACTAAATGAGACACAGATCACAATTACCGTGATTTATTCCCTTAAAATTAGTCACAAAACAAATGACAAACAGCGGAAACATTAATATAATAAGGCCTTGAAATATTTGACATAGGGTTTGAAGAAGCCTGATAGTAATTGAGCAAGTGAATTAACTGTATTCATGAAGTGCCCAGTGATTGTCGTGATGCTGACTGCAAAAAAACTAGCACTAAAGAATGCGAGGTGCCGGGGCTAGCAGTGCATTTATCACTAAATTCTTCTTGAATCTTCGTATGGAAATGATGCTTTCAGCCCCCCGTTTTCTACTTTTGCTGTTGCACATGGATTTAGAAGAAATGCGAACTGACTGTAATCGACTCTGCAATAATTTAATTGGATAGAAATTACGGAAAGTTTCATTAACGTAGCGAGAAATGAAAGGGTTGCTGTACCGATTAACAGAATAAAAGTTCTGTCCAAAATAACAATTTGATTTATTATGATTAAACTCAAAGTAATAAACAAAACACACGAAACATTTACAATACATCAAACTGGATACTCAAATAAATGCTGTGAAGGTGAAGTTGTCCATAAACTAGATTGTCACATTTATGACCAAGTGGTATGTGGAGCCAATTCCTTGCAACTCAAATTTTAAGAGAAACACCCAGCCAACCTAACATTAATTGCTGCTACGGTAGTGATAACTCAGACAATGAACACCCAAGACAGAGCAAAGTTAGAAAAGATGAACAGGCGCGCTCTGCTGAGCCCTGATTAATACAGAGCAAATTCCCTAATCTGCCGGTGCTGCGGACATACATTACCAAGTTGTCTCCTTAACTGCAAGGACATGATCCGGCGTACCGGAAGCGATGGCTGGTTGCTTCGACGTCCCGTCGTGGTGATGATAATGTCGCGAGTATAGCCCGAAACAAATTGTCCTAGTCTGGTTGTTCCAGACTAAAGACTTCCTATCAGTAGAAATGCGCCTCTGAGGGAAACGAAGAAGGCTCGCCACACAATCACCGGCGGAAAATTCCACTCTATTGCCGAAGCATTACCATTCCACCAATGGAGATTCTTGGCGCCAACTTCTGCGCCGATTTTGCTACTTCATGGAGCTGTGCCCTGAGCAAGCCAATCACAGTTACGATTTTGCAGAAAACGCGGGAATTTGCCTGCCAAGACTGCCTGGGAACACAAGTCATTCCCACGCCTCGCTGGTAGCCCACCAGAAAGTGTTTTCACTAAGTTTCTGCGAAGTAACGGAATCTCTAGCCCAGCCGCTCCTTCTGGCCCCTTTCGGCGTGTCGTCCCCACTCTTATGACAATGTCGGCGTCTGGAAAGCATCCACTCGACTCCCTCACACCCGTCGGCTTAACCCCCTCAAGATCAGGAGAGCCCACCTGTCACCGGACCACCCGGGTGATGAGAGACGCTGCGTGGGAAGTCCGTATGTGAAGGAATAGCAACTTTTCACCACATGCAATTAGAGAGGAAAATCGAATTACTCAATTAAGATAGAAATATGAGAGGGGGTTCATGCCACCTCTCAAGAATACATCACACCTGTGGTCGAATTGAAACCAGACTGTTCATTCACGATAAAATACAAGTCTTCAGAGCAAAGCTTGGAATAACTGAATTACTGTGAAATGGCTTTAATGCATCTAATGTCCTCTCACGGCTGCGGCTCAGTCTCACCATAATATTACAGGTGGAGGCTGAAGTGGCTGCAGACTCAATCATTGGTGGAAACAACGATCCTTGCCGTCGACTAAGTGCAGATCAGCCAGAAATTTATTTAAGTGCCCAATACGCCGGCTCAGGCAGTGCTCTGTGGAAATCTGGGGGTAGAGGCTCCCGGGTAGCAAGAGATTTCTGATCGAATGTTAATTAAAAGGAAACCTTATATTGCCACATACTATATCTTTTACTAAATTCAGATTGGCTAGGCTCTGTATCTTCCGAGTACTGACTGACAAAAATGCTCTTTAGAGAACATTAGTCCCCTTCCTCTAGATGCTTAACGAAAAACTTCCGTCCTACTATCTTACACAAAAAGAAATCCCTTCACTTTCTATCTCTCTCTGTGACCAACGGGGCAGTCTTCATCATCCCTGTCCCGTTTCTCTCTCTAACCTGAAGTTCATTCACATATTTAAATGAGAGGGAAATGCTCGTTAACCCACAAACCCTAAAAATTAAGTTTTTAACTTGGCGACAAAAATAAACATCACATTGCTGGCACACAGCTGTGCAGTTTGGCGGTATTACTTCTACCGTGCAAGTCGGTTGACCCTCGTCATCTATAAACTTTCTCTCACACATGACAGTGTTAGTTTGTCCATTCCAGGAATCCCATATGAGATAAAACTTGTTACCAGCAATGTATGGTTTAAAAATGTTCTCAAGAAATTTTTGTAAATTAAATTTGTCAATTTACCGGATCTGGAGCAAATGAAGCAAACATTTTTTTAACGAATCGGTTAAACGATTTACTTCTTCCAAACCCCGAGGGGCAAATCAATCACATGTTCCTTAGAAGCACAGGAGAACTTTAGGCAACATTTTACTAGACGCTGTGATGGAATATTGTGCCGTGTACGTATGTGTTGTTTCGAGTATACTACCAACTGAAGTGCATCGAATCCTCGTCTGCGAAGCACACTTACTCGAAATTCGTATCATAAATGAGGCTTAAAATTTTAATTTTTTATTAATCCACGTCATCAGAAAAATTAGTTGCCTACCTTGTTATTATATCTTATTGATTTACTTACCTTATAACACCTTTGTTGCTACCAATTTCGAAACGGGAAAAAAGTACAAATGGAAAAAGAAATAAATGCAATCGGGAAAGGGACAGAGGCTCTCTGTTCCCCAGCCAAATGCCTTGGTAGCTACGCTAGAAACGATTACATTACGCAGCTTTTACCTTAAGGGTACATAAGCGGCAGTCAAAATTGTTTCTTTCCTCGATTTCGAAGAAAGAATGAGTTTGCGGACGCCATACGAATACATGATTACGAAAAATACTGAAATTTGAGTTATCTTTAATTTTTCCGTTTTTCGTCGTTCCTTAGTTGCTTCAAAATTCATGGAGTTTGGTTCCGTCTTTGCAAGTAAATGAAAGGCAATTTGTTTCTTATCATACGCGTTTCGGTTCTTTTGTTTATGAAGCACCTTCAGTGACCTATAACAGATGTTTGTTTTTATATATTAATAAATGCGTTATGTAGTAGTTCCAAGTATATTACCAGGTTACGTTTTCTCCAGTAATTTTCTTGCTTTTCAGGTTAGGAACAATTTTTGCAGCCAAGTTTTATGAGGCTAAATTATCATTTGATGTTACTTACGATTGCCAGTGTTGCTTGTCTATGTGTGTGGTCCTGGAAATGTGTTTAATCGGTCCCCACACTGCAGGTGCCGATTACATTTATTACAACAACTCACATGCATTTCTTACCATAAGTTGAAAATGTGTGAATTTAAGTGTGTAATGAGAGAGAGAGAGAGACAGAGAGGGAGGGAGGGAAGGGGTGATTAATTAATTATTTATTCTGATTCAGTTTGTTATTGTTTGAGTGTTTAACATGATCTGTGGATTATTGCTTATATTGATTTCGTCATTAATTACTTTGTTTTTCATTGCAAAGGCTCTCCGTAAATGAAAGCTTTTCTCATACCTTTCATTTAGTTGCAAAGACCCCGCATACCTCCATGAATTTCAATTATCTGTCGATCCTGTCAGTTCTGAGTCGGTTGCGCGTCATGAACTTTAGGGGTGGTTCTCTCAAAACTGGGGGGGGGGGGAAGGAGAGGTGTTGAGACAAAATATTTTAGTTTTTGATTTTAGGTAGTACATAGCGACCTGCCAAATTTAAGCCGAATCGGTTGACCGTGTCTGAGACCTTTCCCTTGCGAGAGGCCAGCCCCGAGGTTCCCACAGTGTGTGGCGTGCCACAAGAAGCGTCTCCATTGTCAGCAGAACAGCAGTCGTTGAATCTCATTCGGACGAGCGGGCCTGCTTTGGGGGGGGGGGGGGGGAGGGGGAGGGGGGGAATGGGCAGTTCGTGGAAATCGGGAAACGACCCGCTCCGTGGCTATTAAAGCCAGCCGGGCGATAGTACCCGGGCGGTCCATGCACCCCACAGCCACCCTACAGCCCACAGAGATAATTCAGCGTGACATTTATTTCTTCTTTGCGTGACTTCAAAAGGTTCAGACGTCATGGCACCATCTCACCAGAGTGGGAGAGTCTGTTGCGTTCAGTCTAACAATTTCGTTAGCCAAAAGAATTGGACTGCTCTGGGCATATTTCTTGATGTGTACGGTTGACCAACGAAAAATGGAAATGAGCGTTTGGCGTTATTGGCCGGGAGGCCCCTTGTGGTGCAGGTCTTATTACATTCGACGCCACGTTGGGCGATCTGCGCGCCGGATAGGGATGAAATGATGATGGAGACAACACAAGACCCAGTCTCTGAGCGGAGAAAATCCCAAACCCAGCCGGGAATCGAACCCGGGCCCGTAGGACGGCAATCCGCCACGCTGACCACTCAGCTATCGGGGCAGACAGTTGACCAATCATGAAGACACTGCTTCGGCTTAGTGCCAACTTAGTGATCAAAAAAGTGTGTGTTGTATGTAAAAAGGAGGAAGCTATGTGCGCTTTCCACTGTCTTTTCATGAATTTAGCAACAATTCTTGCCCGCCACTTTGGCAACAGCAACTCCTCCATGTGGATATTTTTTATGGAGTAAAGAGTTGAGGGTATTGAAGTTGGATTCTGAGCACTCTGTCCTAGGCCGTCGTCGCGTGAGCATCGTCTCTGACCACCGTTTGGTACTGATCGGCGCACGCTACCTGCTTCACCCTTGATCACCCTGCACAATATTACCCACATGTCTACCCAGCTGTGGTCTGGGAGACTTCAAAAGAATATATTACATAGGAATTATGTAACTGCCATGGAATGCTTAGTAATATTTTTATTAACACCTTCAAATTCATACAACATGAGTCATAATACTGAAACTTCGAAAACGTATTAACTGACTAACTGAAAATATTGATAGTCATATTAATAAAAACTAAGAATTTGTTTCATACAAATGAAAAAACCCAATGTGTAACAGTTTTAATCCTGTTTCATATTCTTCATTTATAAAAACTATTAGACTGGGAACGCATTTATGTAATTAAAAGAAGAATTTTAGAACAAATACATTTATTGAATAAAACTGCAAACAACATATTACTGATATTGAGAGGCACCCACATGCCTTGCTCACACTGTGGCATCAAGCAGTCAGGCCCGCAAGATGAGTGGTCTGCCAAGCGAGTGGATTCATTCTTATTTATCGAGTAACATGAACTCTCGTAATCACAATTAAGTTACCAATTATCCTCCTATATGAATAATACGCAACGGAAACGCACATCTGACGATCAGTAATTTACAGAACTCTGACTGTTCACTACGCACTAGCAATACCACATTTTCTTTTTTTTTTTTTTTTTTATTTAACGGCTTTTATCAACACGTGGCCATCGCACTGAATATGAATGGCGCACACATTATAAATTCTGGATATCATGACAATATACAATTCGAAGGAAAAGGCCACCAATCTTTTTCTTTTCACTATCTTATTTATTCCGATAAATTCTATAACCTAAACACACAAATTCTATAACCTACAACAATAACACATGAGAAATTCCGCCCAGTGGGCATGGCTTGACATTGGTGATTCTCTATCTTATGGTCTCGTAATTATTTAACGCTACAGTGCACTTTCTGGATAGGATGGTGGATCTTTTGCTATATCTCACACTTCGACTCTCACAACCATCATCACGAAACTTTCCTCAAGACCGAGCGGTACAAAAGGAACACGCATAACCCACTACCTCTGAAACTACCTAGCTACTCTCCCATGCAAACCACACATACTTAAATTACATGACATACACCACACTACAACATGAAATACAACACAGGGAATAGTCACAACATTATCACTTTCAGCTTTCCCCCTTCAATTAATATTTATCCCAGTTTCACACGACACTGCCCCACTTCGTAATTCTACTTTCCTACTATGAACTCTGGAGATATATGCACGTCTTCCTGTGCAATGCAAGCCAAGTAGCGTTGCTGGATAGACGGCCGACTCACCTTGCTTCTCTCTCAGAGTATTATAGTTTGAATCAAGCGTCACACGGAAACATATCACGCAAAGTAATATTAAGAACATATTCATCACACACACGAGTCCTCAACTGATACCATGGACGAGTACTTCTCTTTATCCTTTGTCTCATACACAGATTGAGACTCACACAGTACTCACCACGTGGAAATACTCGCCTCTAATTTCAAGTCCTGCACACGCTATTTCTTAAATATTTCAACTTATAGTACACACGCTAGTAATTCAGCTTAACTTAAGCACACAGAAGTATTTCAACTTATTGCTACACGTGGTTTCATTGTGACCGTTGGTCACTTCCGAAGATTACTACAATCCCATTAATATTACCTGCCTGACATTTAATTCTCCCCACAAAAGTTCCTGAAATAGAGAAATTATTATTTCAAACTACTCTTAAATATTCCACATGCATACCATGTCTCCACTCTTTTGTCTTTATGGAGCACACCCAAGACAGGTCTTAACAGCACAAGATCCAGCGGCAGAGTGCTGAAACATGGCCGTTCTTCAGGTCCTCTCGCACCTCTGTCGAAGTGGGGGAGCACCTTGCTACCGTATTGGTCAGCCACATTTCAGGCGCTCAAAGCTCAGGTAAATTTCATCTCTTTGGTCCCACCAAAGGTGGCCGAAGGATCGTCTCAAAGATGATCATATATTCACATTCACTATCTGCAGTTAGCAGACGACCATACATTCATTCATTTCACATATCTCACCAAACTGAATGTAGGGATTTATTTTCAGGGAGTGCACATGTGATCAATTAAATAAATAAATTGTCATTCTTTCCCACACTGGTATCCAACTTCGCTGTATTACTTGAAATTGAGTTATTTTACAAAAAAAATGTGTTGTTCTGACAAAAATAACGAAAAATGTTGTACCTATTTTCAACGTCGGGCGGTACTGTACCCTTTGAATATAACTTCAGTAAGTTCTATTTATTACATACTTCCATTAAGTATGATTACTAGTCTTCTTTGTATTGCTTATCACACATACACAAATAGAGACATATCTTCATGCTGGCTGCCAATTTTGGCAACATTTTACAGTACATTCCAGACTAAATGTTCCCTGCAAGAGGGGCATACGTACGCAGATTTTTTTCTTTTTCTGGAATTGCATACCGGGGACTGGGTGTTGTGTTGCCATCATCGTTTCATCATGATTAAAACGTAAGTCGCTGAAGTGGCGTTAAATAAAACGTTTTGCACTAAGTGGGCGAACAACCCCAAATGGGGTCTCCCGGCCAGGAATGCCATGCGATCGCTTCATTTCATTTTCCGTATCTCGCTTGCAACAGCTTCATCTTCCAAGCATGCTTGATGATGTAAACCAGGAAGCTGCATGATAATGTTGTATTGCCTTGTTCTCGATGAAGGAAGCGCTCCTTTAGCTGACACTTCAATCGATTTTTTTCTATAATATCTTCTTGGAATTCCATTGGATTCACATACCTCATTAATGTTAGTTTGTGAAACTGGTTCGACTGATGACCTCAGCAGTTGAGTCGCATAGTGCTCAGAGCCATTTGAAACTGGTTCATTGTGTTCTCTCTCATCATCGCTATCCCCTGTTCAGATCCGGAGTCATGATCAGTGTCCAGTGCAAATTCATCGTCACAATCATGGTCACAATCACTTATTTCTTTCTCTAACCACTGCAGTACTACGCCATCAGAATCGGGATCATTCACCTCAATCCCTCGAGAAGGACTGACCGCAAATCACACAGCTGATACCCAGGTATGGTCTCTCAGGCCACTCAGAAAAAATCGCACGCCACAAATATGCACCTAATAGGGAAACTACAACGAAGCAAACACACAGTCATTAACCGACAAAAACGAAGGACTAGGGGACCAAACTGTTGAGGTCATCGGTTCCTATATGCATCCGAAAAGCAGTGTAACTCGGCTAGTTTAAAAGAAATAAACGCTACTACTAACCTCTGAGGCCTGACAGACTACATCTGGCTGATTAAAGGTTAAGTGAATGTAAGTAACACAACTGCGATAGCGCGATCCCTATTCTGTGCACCTCGTTACCTGCTTACTTTGCCACACAACTTGGGTTGATTATTTTGTTTACATTTGTGGCTTCTGTTTGTAACATTGGCTTCGGTTAAGCGAGCTGCCTATATAAGCACTTGTAGCACTAGCCCAACCAGTCCTCCCATTGCGTAATTTTGTAATTCAGTTTCAATTATACGATCTTTGCTCTATATTAACCTCATTGTGATTTACGTGTCATTAGAATAGCTGTTAATCTCAGTATTGTCTTAAATTTTGAGGTCCTGTAACTTGTCCTATAACGTGTCCCGCTTAGGCGACCCGCTAAAAACAAATATAACCCGTTGTATTCCCAGTTGGTTCATTTCACTGTGTGAGTGTGTCCTTGTTACGCAGACTCGTCTGCTGCAAGAATAACTTACTTATTATTTTGTCAAAGCAACGAGCATTGTACCCACTTGTCTTATTTCGGTACGACTTAGTTTCTCCTGATATTCAGTGTCAAAGCAACGAATATTGCACGTGCTGGAATTGCCTCACCGGCACACAGCAATAACAGTCCAAACTCTACTTTCATTTTTTTTCTGCTACGGGCTAACACAATGTCAGAAATTTGTCTTTATTTTCTTGCAATATGATACAAAAATCTTTTGTAGGTGTACAAAATACTTTTTGTGTTTATTGCACGCGCTGGAATTGCCTCACCGGCACACAGCAATAACAGTCCAAACTCTACTTTCATTTTTTTTCTGTTACGGGCTAACACAATGTCAGAAATTTGTCTTTATTTTCTTGCAATATGATACAAAAATCTTTTGTAGGTGTACAAAATACTTTTTGTGTTTATTGCACGCGCTGGAATTGCCTCACCGGCACACAGCAATAACAGTCCAAACTCTACTTTCATTTTTTTTCTGTTACGGGCTAACACAATGTCAGAAATTTGTCTTTATTTTCTTGCAATATGATACAAAAATCTTTTGTAGGTGTACAAAATACTTGCCAACGTCCGTGATTTCTTGTTCCGAATCTTTTCTTTCTTTCAGTTGTAACGTCTGAAACTTGCTACCTAAGGGTGTGTATATGGAAATGGTCAGCTTCTTCGAAAAATGGTTTGTAAGATCAGCTTTTCAATAGTACCGCATACAGAATAGACAGCATTAACTAAGAAAAGAAAGGACAATGAAGGTAGAGTGTCCCGCAGACGTCTAGGTAATTGGAGTATGACAGGGCTTATTTAAGGAACCACCTTATATTTCGGATTAAAAGATTTAGAAAAACCCAGAAAACTGAGTCCCTCCCCTGACGGATAAGACTACAGTCTCTTACAGAACACGCTCGTTAGAATTAAATAAGCGGTTTTGAAATCTGCGTCTTCAGTTGAGACGGCGTAACCTAACGAATATTAAATAGTGCCAGGAGATTTTGGAGGGAAAAGATTAACACAGTCGAGAGAAAAAATGCAAATTAGTTAACCGGTTTACTTTTTTACCAGAACGTCGAAATATTTCTGTACCACTAACGTAGGCACAGGGGTGGATTAATGAAGTTTTGTGGGTGGGGGCGGTTACCTAGAAGAGGAAGAAGTCACAGGGGTCGTCTTCTTGAAAGTTAAGGGAAAAAACCCTTCAAAAACTACTGTTTTAATCTATTTTGATACTTAAAAATGTAAAACAATTGCAAAAATATGTTTCATTTTAGACAAGAGTTATACATTTCCTGAAACGTGGAGCATTCACAACCTTTTTCGGAGTAACTTCTTTTATATAATTGTTGACACACAGCAACAAGCTCATAAGTCTTTGCTAACACAGTGTTGATAAGCAAATTAAAAGCAAATAAACTGAAATTAGAATAAAATAATTTTAAAACTGTGGTTATTAATTTGTTGAGTTATATTTTTACCCATTTACTTCCGAAAATTATGGCAGATCGGGAAGCCCTGCTAATGTTTGGCGCCCACAATCTGAGCAGGAGGGAGAACACAAGTCACTGGTAAAGGTAGTATATTTTCTCGGATAAACAAAGTAAGGTGGCTTGGAAAATACTGAACTACAGTATATGACTAAATCCGCTGAAGAAGGCTCTAAATTCGCGTACATAACTTTGCCTCAGATTACAAAAATTACCATTTGATTTTAACTAAGTTTCCTCAGTTCCCCCTTACCCCTTTAATCCGGCCTTGCGTAGGCATCACACAGAGACTGAAAGATGGCGAGAGTGGAGATCGTTACGTCTGTGCTGACAGTGTATTTATATCACCTATGCATCAGTAGACGCGATTCAGATAGCAAAGATAAGGAGAGGCAACAGGTTCTAGTGTGAGACAACAGATGGCGTGTGCACCTGTGCACAGTCTGTCGGAAAGCAGACAGATCTGCTGCATTTACACGTAGGCAAATGGGTGTCAAGTGATCTAAATGTTTACGATTCATGACAGTCCTCGTTGCTCTCAGTGGTCAATACACTATGTGATCAAAAGTATCCTGAAACCCCCCAAAAATACGCTTTTCGTATTAGGTGGATTGTGCTGCTACCTACTGCCAGGTGCTCCATATCAGCGACCTCAGTAGTCACTAGACATCGTGATAGAGCAGAATGGGGAGCTCCACGCAACTCATTAATTTCGAACGTGGTCAGGTGATTGGGTGTTACTTGTGTCATATGTCTGTACGCGAAATTTCCACACTCCTAAACATCCCTAGATCCATTGCTTTCGATACGATAGTGAAGTGAAAACGTGAAGGGACACGTACAGACGAAAGCGTACAGGCCCACATCGTTTGTTGACTGACAGAGACCGCCGACAGTTGAAAAGGGTCGTAATGTGTAATAGGCAGACATCTATCCAAACCATCACACAGGAATTCCAAACTGCACCAGGATCCACTGCAAGTACTATGACAGTTAGGCGGAAGGTGAGAAAACTTGGATTTCATGGTCAAGCGGCTGCTCATAATCCACACATCACTCCGGTAAACGCCAAACGACGCCTCGTTTGGTGTAAGGAGCGTAAACATTGGACGATTGAACAGTGCAAAATCTTTGTATGGAGTGACGAATCACAGTACGGAATGTGGCGATCCGCTGGCAGGGTATGGGTATGGTGAATGCCCGATGAACATCATCTGCCAGCGTGATTGGTGCCAACAGTAAAATTCGGAGGCGATGGTGTTATGATGTGATCGTGTTTTCATGGAGGGGGCTAGCACCCTTTGTTGTTGTGCGTGGCACTATCACAGCACAAGCCTACATTGAAGTTTTAAGCACTTTCTTGCTTCCCACTGTTGTAGAGCAATTCGGAGATGGCGATTGCATCTTTCAACACGATCGAGCACCTGTTCATAATGCACAGCCTGTAGTGGAGTGGTTACAGGACAATAACATCCCTGTAATGGACCGGCCTTCACAGAGTACTAACCTGAATCCAATAGAACACCTTTGGGATGTTTTGGAACTCCGACTTCGTGCCAGTCCTCAGCGACTGACATCGACACCTCTCCTCAGTGCAGCACTCGGTGAAGAATGGGATGTCATTTTCCAAGAAACCTTCCAGCATCTGATTGAACGTATGCCTGCACGATTGGAAGCTGTTATCAAGGCTAAGGGTGGGCCAACACCATATTGAATTCCAGCATTACCGATGAACGGCGCCACAAACTTGTAAGTCACTTTCAGTCATGTGTTCAGATACTTTTGATCACATAGTGTATGTAGCCAATTCCCTCGTTACGATGCGGAACTTTTTATAATAACACAGTGTCAGTATGTGCAGCATTCTATGTACGATGCAGTTGGGAACTTATATGTTTGTCGTAAATGCCTCAATAAAGGCGGCACTGAAATCTTTGCAGGAAATCATTTACATAACGTATACGGATAATGAAAATTGGAGATGTTCAAAGGATTTCACTGGCGCTGAGGGGTGTATTAACGTTTACATACAAGAGCGCACAACGTCATTAAACAACTTTTATGTACAGGAGAATAGCCCGACTACTGAGTAGACTACTTGTCTTGCAAAGAAAATATTATGTTATTGTATCAACAAAAATGATGCTGTGAAACTTGAATAGTTCGTAATTAATTTTGATTGAAAGAGAATATTGTCTCTTCACGAAGGTTTCAATGAGCAATATGTATGGAAGTGCACAATGTTGATGGTACATGTCAGTAACCAGCCACAACTTCGTTTCGGTTTTACTAAAAAAAAAAAAGCACCCATAACGGTTTTGAATTTATACATCCAACGTCATGGGCGTTTTGTAAGCAATCTCCTGTGTAGATTCATAGTTTCTCCTGGCACCCCACCAATGATCCGATCTGCACGTGCTTTACCTGCAGTAGAGCCCGTGCGACTGTTCCGTTTCACATACCTGGAAATTGTTACAGTCGGGTATTTGTATAGTAGAGCGACTACCGACTCCAATTGTGACTTGTTGACACGTCATTCATACGATCTTATGTGCACAATTTCACAATTCTGAACATTTAAACCAAGTTGCCAATCCTGGCACAACTTGGAAATCTCATGAAGATCTAGGCAACGCTCATGACGACAACATACGGGGCGTAGTGGTAAAATAGTAATTACCACATTAAAAAAATTGTTTTGTGACTGCTCTAGCGGCGAGTTACGGTACTGATGCTTGAGGGTTCTGTGTACCAGGGCTGTAGACATGTATCTGCAAACAAAAAAGTTAATTACGTGACTTTATTTTTTTCGAGGTGATAACTGAATAAATAATTCGAAGAAGTGAACAAGAGCCAAAAGCAGATTTTCGTTTTTTTTTTTTTTTTTTTTTTTTTTTTTTTTTGCGTCAAACATGTGTTGGCATATAGATGCAAATCTTGAGGTATAAAAAGAAAACGAAAACCACTCATGTGCCGACTTAATCAGACTTGGAAATATTCGTTGGTTTGAAGAAGGGAAGATATCCTAAGTTCGAATTTGTCCACCCTCAATGTTGTGGCCGCTCTGACAGCTGTCATTCGTATCTGCTGTACATTTGCTTAAAATATCGTGTTTGCAGTGCATCAGTGTTGTTTTGTGTTTAATGTCTGACGTCTGAGGTTATATATTCTTCATGAACGTTACTATATTCTATTGTATTGAATTGGGGACCTAGAAACGACGGAGAGGTTCCGTCCCCATGGTAGCCCTCTGTGGTACACAACCCCACAACAGGCTACAGCAGTCCACCCACCCCACCGCCGCCCCACACTGAACCCAGGGTTATTGTGCGGCTCGACCCCCAGTGGACACCCCCCAGCCCCCCACAGCACCAGACAAGTATAACCCGAATGTTTGTGTGGTAGAGTAATTATGGTGTACGCGTACGTGGAGACAGTGTTGGCTGCAATCGCCGACTAGTGTAACTGAAGGGGAATATGGAGAACCAGCCCGCATTCGCCTAGGCAGATAGCAGACTGCCTTAAGAACCATCTACAGACTGGCCGGCACACCGGACATTGACACTAATCCGCCGGGCGGATTCGTGCCGGGGACCGGCACGCCTTCCCGCCCGGAAAGCAGTTCGTTAGACGAAACGGCTAACCGGGCGGGCTTCATTAACGGTAAATGAATAATATTTATTCATATATAGTAATTTTTGTAGATGGTTTAAAAGCGTGTTAGTTTGGCAACAGCGAGGTCCCTAGAAATGTCCTCATTTTCGATTTCCAACAGGCCGTCAGAATTCTTCCCACCGAAAAAGCTATTTAACAGCAACTGAGTTCTTTGATTGTGAGGTGAAGAACACTTTCTTGCCACAAAAGAACAATAGTGCCCCACATTGCAACAGAAATGGCATACAATGGAAAAATTCGAGCACAAGACAAGAAGATCAAGTATGTTTTCAAGATAGTTACACACTTTGCAAACTATTTTATGAGGAGGTGTATACAGGGTGTTACAAAAAGGTACGCCCAAACTTACAGGAAACATTACTCACACACAAATAAAGAAAAGATGTTATGTGGACATGTGTCCGGAAACGCTTAATTTCCATGTTAGAGCTCACTTTAGATTGTTCTTCCACCTACGCTCAATGGGGCACGTTATCATGATTTCATACGGGATATTCTACCTGTGCTGCTAGAACATGTGCCTTTACAAGTACGACACAACATGTGGTTCATGCACGATGGAGCTCCTGCACATTTCAGTAGAAGTGTTCGTACGCTTCTCAACAACAGATTCGGTGACTGATGGATTGGTAGAGGCGGACCAATTCCATGGCCTCCACGCTCTCCTGACCTCAACCCTCTTGACTTTCATTTATGGGGGCATTTGAAAGCTCTTGTCTACGCAACCCCGGTACCAAATGTAGAGACTCTTCGTGCTCGTATTGTGGACGGCTGTGATACAATACGCCATTCTCCAGGGCTGCATCAGCGCATCAGGGATTCCATGCGACGGAGGGTGGATGCATGTATCCTCGCTAACGGAGGACATTTTGAACATTTCCTGTAACAAAGCGTTTGAAGTCACGCTGGTACATTCTGTTGCTGTGTGTTTCCATTCCATGATTAACGTGATTTGAAGAGAAGTAATAAAATGAGCTCTAACATGGAAAGTAAGCGTTTCCGGACACATGTCCACATAAAATATTTCCTTTCTTTGTTTGTGAGGAATGTTTCCTGAAAGTTTGGCCGTACCCTTTTTGTAACACCCTGTATAAGGAGGTTAAACGAATGGACCCACAAAATTACAGATCAACATTCTTAACTTCGATCAGTTGCAGAATCCTTAAACATATTCTTAGTTCGAATATAATACATTTTCTTGAAACTGAGAAGCTTATGTCCACCAAACAGCATGGTTCTAGAAAGCATCACTCGTGCGAAGCTCAGCTCGCCCATTTCTCACATGATATACGATGAACTATGGATGCAGGGCAGGAGGCAGATTCAATATTTCTGTATTTCCGGAAAGCATTTGTCACGGAGCACCATTGCAGGATGTTGACGAAGGTGTGAGTATACGGAGGAAGTTCACAGAGACGCGAGTGGCTCAAAGACTTTTTAATTTATAGAACCCAGTATGTTGGCCTCGACGGCGAGTGTTCATCAGAAACAAGAGTCCGTCCGCAGTGCCTCAGGGAAGTGTGATAGGACCGCTATTATTCCCTGTATACGAGGGCTATTCGGAAAGTAAGGAACGATAGGTCGCGAAATGGAAACGGTAGTGAAAATCAAAACTGCTTTATTTGCAACGGTTATCTACACCTTCCAGCTACTTCTCTACACAGTCGCCGCTCAGACTTAGACATCTGTCGTAGCGTTGTACCAACTTTTCAATTCCCTCGTTATAGAAGACATCCGCAAGTGCTTTTCGACAATTTTCTACTCTGGACTGCAGCTCGTTGTCTGTGTCAAAATATTGTCTTCATAACCAACGGTTCATTTGAGCATAGATGAAACTAAGGGGTAGCCAATTACGGGCTGTATTGTGGGTGATCAAACACTTCCCATCGAAAACGCTGCAGGAGCATCTTCATTGCCCCTGCAGAGTGCGGCCCAGAATTATCATGTAGAATGAACCGCATGACAGTTATGTGGATTGCATAGCTTCAGGCGAAATCTTTCGCCATGTAGTGGTTAATAAAAAAGAGAAGAAAAATAAGAGAGAAGAAAAGAGATTGAAAATGTGGAAGAAATCGTGAATAAAAAAGGGGTTTTAAAATCATAAATGACCGTGAAAAAAAAAGGGAAAGAATGAAAAGCAACTCGGACTTTGTATTACAGAAAAGCTATTGTTGGGGTGGTCCTTGTGGCGTTTTTGAGCAAAAGTTAAACCAATTTCCACTACAAAAAGTATTGAAAAAGAACAGAGAATAACAAAATGTAACTGACAGGGGAAAATGGCGTAGATAAGTTCATCCTTTACCAGGTAAACTTGTCTTCTCTCGTGCGGCGTCCAGGTCTTCAAAAATCTCTTTCATTTCTGCGTGAAAAGTCTGCTCCGAAATCTTGCAATCGTCCAGGAATCACTAATTTATACCAATTAAAATCATCTTGATACTATATGCAATTTAATTTACTTTGCTACTTCCATCCTCAGAATTTCTTAACAACTTCCACAATATGTCTACACATTAAAATCAGATCAAGACTAGCTAATAAGCTTTTTACGTCTTCATCAGATCATGTCTGCCTTCAGCTTCGGCTAACAAGAGACAATTAAGAAACGAATAGAAAACAAAACAAGAGTTACAATATTAGTAGTTTCTCTGCCGTCGAGCGCTCATACCGCTGCGACGGGATATTTTTAATCTGAGGGAACGAGTGTAGCGCGTCGAAATTCAAAGTCCCGCTACATCGCCCCCTCGACTGTCACGCTAAAACATTCAGCGTGGCAGGCTAGCAAACCTAAAAGTCAATATATGCATATTTTCATTGGAAAGGCCACGTGCATCCATAGGGGATATCTTTCCCAACACTTACTTTCTAAACCTACACTCCTGGAAATTGAAATAAGAACACCATGAATTCATTGTACCAGGAAGGGGAAACTTTATTGACACATTCCTGGGGTCAGATACATCACATGATCACACTGACAGAACCACAGGCACATAGACACAGGCAACAGAGCATGTACAATGTCGGCACTAGTACAGTGTATATCCACCTTTCGCAGCAATGCAGGCTGCTATTCTCCCATGGAGACGATCGTAGAGATGCTGGATGTAGTCCTGTGGAACGGCTTGCCATGCCATTTCCACCTGGCGCCTCAGTTGGACCAGCGTTCGTGCTGGACGTGCAGACCGCGTGAGACGACGCTTCATCCAGTCCCAAACATGCTTAATGGGGGACAGATCCGGAGATCTTGCTGGCCAGGGTAGTTGACTTTCACCTTCTAGAGCACGTTAGGGTGGCACGGGATACATGCGGACGTGCATTGTCCTGTTGGAACAGCAAGTTCCCTTGCCGGTCTAGGAATGGTAGAACGATGGGTTCGATGACGGTTTGGATGTACCGTGCACTATTCAGTGTCCCCTCGACGATCACCAGTGGTGTACGGCCAGTGTAGGAGATCGCTCCCCACACCATGATGCCGGGTGTTGGCCCTGTGTGCCTCGGTCGTATGCAGTCCTGATTGTGGCGCTCACCTGCACGGCGCCAAACACGCATACGACCATCATTGGCACCAAGGCAGAAGCGACTCTCATCGCTGAAGACGACACGTCTCCATTCGTCCCTCCATTCACGCCTGTCGCGACACCACTGGAGGCGGGCTGCACGATGTTGGGGCGTGAGCGGAAGACGGCCTAACGGTGTGCGGGACCGTAGCCCAGCTTCATGGAGACGGTTGCGAGTGGTCCTCGCCGATACCCCAGGAGCAACAGTGTCCCTAATTTGCTGGGAAGTGGCGGTGCGGTCCCCTACGGCACTGCGTAGGATCCTACGGTCTTCGCGTGCATCCGTGCGTCGCTGCGGTCCGGTCCCAGGTCGACGGGCACGTGCACCTTCAGCCGACCACTGGCGACAACATCGATGTACTGTGGAGACCTCACGCCCCACGTGTTGAGCAATTCGGCGGTACGTCCACCCGGCCTCCCGCATGCCCACTATACGCCCTCGCTCAAAGTCCGTCAACTGCACATACGGTTCACGTCCACGCTGTCGCGGCATGCTACCAGTGTTAAAGACTGCGATGGAGCTCCGTATGCCACGGCAAACTGGCTGACACTGACGGCGGCGGTGCACAAATGCTGCGCAGCTAGCGCCATTCGACGGCCAACACCGCGGTTCCTGGTGTGTCCGCTGTGCCGTGCGTGTGATCATTGCTTGTACAGCCCTCCCGCAGTGTCCGGAGCAAGTATGGTGGGTCTGACACACCGGTGTCAATGTGTTCTTTTTTCCATTTCGAGGAGTGTATATACTAAATACAATTATTACAGTTTGGATCCTTTGTACACAATTAATATATATATTTACATACAGTTTTTTGAACAAGCTGCTCGCCAGCGCAGTTAATGTTGTGTGCTCCCAGCGTAGGCTTCCCAATGCATCTCTGGCAGCACGTAGTCTTTGCGCATGCGCAGTAGCATCACTGAGTTTCACGTGCGGCAGTTTCAAAATCGCTGTGTTATGACAGTCTTGAACAGTATTCACTCTCACATAGTGTTCATTACAAGTTGTTATTCCAGCATAAATGGCGTGTTAAGTCCGGTGACACCATAAGATTGAGCGTGTGCGTGATCTGAAGCAATGTCTATGTCTTCTGTTACGACACAACACTCCAGGTCCTTGTGCGTTTTCATGACTATTGTTGCCGGGGCATATATGGTCGATGCAGTTTTTAGCCTCCACATCGCCTACGACAGGTGCTGAGTTTATTGTCTCCAAAGCATCTGAAGGCCGGCCAGGAACAACGGCGTCGATGTTCGCAAAGGTAGGTGAATCATCACGTTGTTTACACTCGCCAACAAACGTTCAATTGCAGTGTGAAAATCCTCATTATCATCGAAGTAAATTGCAGTTTATATCGATTTACAAACAGTTATTTGGTATATGCACCATAAGTTTCACAAATAACACAAAATTCGGCGTTTATAACGTTCACAGTTTGCTACACTTTTTTGCCATATTTACATTTTAACAAAGTTCACTTTGTCCAAGCATGTTTACATCGTTAATTCTGAAAGCTTACATTTCGTGGTCACATTTCAAAATATGTTGACAATATGCAAAGTTTTAATACACATACAAATACATATAAATTTACAAGAATCTGCATGCGAAATAGTTACACTAAAAAATTATACTAAGTCCCATTGGCTTTCTTTTATTGGGGTATTATTTTTTTTTATTCAGGTGTGGGCGTGCCAAGGGATATCAGACTTAACATTTAAAGCACGGGCTTTCCTTCATTTATTATTCATCTCTTTCTTTTGATTCCATATCTTGGCTAGTGGTTGACCAGGCTTGTAATGCCATACTCAGTTTTCTTCATGTCTTTTTATTCATACCTGAAAGTTTACTGTCACACAATATATTCTTACATTCCATAAACAAACAATACCCAGCTGCAGGAGGTGGTAGGATAATGGAGAAAGAAAGAAAGATAGACTATAAGAAACTATTAATTACCTAAAAACTACCAAATCCTACAGCTAATACATAAAAAAAGAGAACACAATACATTATAACGTTTGCATCACCTTCAAGGGGTGTGTGAAAGGAGGTGCTTACAATTTACCAAATCATGGGTAAATGTAAGTGTCCTTACGTCAAGTCTGTGTAGTGTAACATCATGACAGATTCTCTGTTTGTGTTGTGATTGTTCGTATGACTCAGTGAATTATACCTTAACAAATCCTTGCATGAGTGAATCGCATATCTGCTCAGTACTTCCTCAATATCTCCACTTCTTGTGGATACCGTCTATACAAGTGGAAAATGTATCTCAGAGATTGTCTCTCACATAATGTGTATTATATAATGACATATCAAATTTCCTCTCAAGAGTTCAACCATGAACTTTCTTCTACTTTAATGAGGGTTAAACATTATGTATGTTGTGTATATATATATATATCATTTCTTTCTATAAAACATAAATAAAGAAAGTAGTCTTATAATTGACAGTAAAATGTCTCTTTCTCAGTGTCCGTTGCTCGACGTCGGCTGCACAGGTGGTCACTTCTCCTCTGCGCTTACCTTGCATAGCCTGAAAAGTCAAATGTTGTCTTCAACATAGATGTAATTTTGTCATCTGTTCGCTTAAGTGGAGGTGTTGTACGAGTCGCAAAAATAGAACTCTCCTATCTTTTGCTTCCTCAGGGTTTTCTGTCATATGTAAGTATAAGTATAATAAAGGCTAACATGGCACTAAATTTCACTTTCGTAAAAAAAAATTTATACAAATGTATTCACATGAGGGCTGTGTAAAAACTATATTTCTTCCAACTTAAGTTCCTTAAAATATCATTCTCCTGTCTGAACACGAACTATAAATGTTTTCTTCCGCACAATGGCTTAACAAAACTTAACGAAAGGTTACTAAGTTACACTTCTGAAATAAATTAAAGCTTATGTGTTTACGAGTCACATTCTTATTACACTTCTTTCAACAGCTGTAATCATCATTATGTTCACTCTGCTTTTCTTGCATTCGTTCATTTTTGAGGGCACTGTAAATAGATTCACCTTTAACGCCTTGTACTCACTTGTTCTAACTCATCACAAATGTTTTCTTTCAAACTGAAATTCTTATGTAATCTTAAAGATGTAGACTGTTTACTCACTTCTCTATGTAGCACAATATTACCAAAACATTCTCACTCATTCCTTACTCACATATTCATCATAATATATATATCCTTATACATTAAACATATTCCTCATCAAACATTAATATATCACATACGTGGGGCCATTTGGCACTTCCATTCTCATAAAACTCCAATAATATTTTCCTCAATCAATCTCTTGTCTCCATCAACTACTTCACAGTAACTTACCTTCTTATATTAATTTAAATATTAACTCATTCTTACATCCTCATTCATTCTGCTACATACCTATGTCATTACTGATCTCAATAGCTATTATCTCCTGTCATTAGAGTGTCTTTAAATAACTAACTAATTGTTGATTCACCTTACAATTTACAATTAACATCAAATGTAACCTGTGTAGATCTCATTCCTATATGAATTTACTTTCTCTTCGTAATTATATATACAAGTGTAACTGCAGTATATAATTTCCATAAATGAATGTTTGTGTTCTTAGGCTGTATAACTTAATGTTCGTGTATTCAATACAAATATTTATGATCTCGTTTTTACAGAAACTTGCTCATGTTCAAATTAGTTGTCATTATATTATGTTGTTTTAGTGCACAAAGGGTTTCAAATGTCTGTGGGGATGCAGCCCCCTCGGCTTGTGAGATAACGGGTATTCTAGGGAGTAACAACCTGGGTGAGGTATGCTTGCTATTCTGAAAGGACCTGAATATAATAGCTGCCATTTTCTGTTCAGTTGTTTTAATTTTGTAGACTTGGGATGTGAACGCAAAAGAACAAGGTCATCAACCTGATAGGTTTGTTAATTCCTGTTTTGCTGTCATTTTGCTGTCGTACCTGAGGAAAGAAACCGTCTCAGCCGTTGCGCTCTTACAGCACCTCACGACCGAAGCACGAGCGCTTAGCTCGTTCGTCGACTGTTTTCCGTCGTCTGCTGTGTTTGGCCGGGTTCATTGACCAGCTCCACTACGTTTACATTCCGGCCGGTTGGCGCCCACGCGTCAGCTGATGGCGCGCCGCAATTGTTATTGCTACTTCGTGGCGGGGAGTGCATAACTGTACTGGGGAACGGCGGTGGATTCCGTGGAGGGTTATGATTTGTCATGCGTGAATTTTGTGTGTTCCACATATTCTGTCGGTGATTGTTGGGATTGTTATTGATTTGGTGGTAATTATGTCTGTTATATGTCATGTTCCTGTCAAAGTAGCCCGGGTTGTACCGGTTATTCTCACGTCTCCTATTGTTGTTGTTGTTGTACTGTCTGTAATTTTCATTTTGCTTGTAGTTACCATTTTGATATGGGTGATAATTATAGTTGTTATTATTATTCCACGAATTTCTGCGGTTGTTCCTACCTGTCATACACGTTTCCATTTGAATATGTTTCGCACGCAAGCATTGTATTGTGTCGCGGCGCGGACGGATGGTTCCACCAACCACCGTCACTACGGTTCCTTTGGGGTGGGTGCAGATTTTGGTTAGTAATATGAGTAAAATTTGAATGGCATGAATCGCCTCTGTAAACTACGTCCATTTGATCTAAGAAGTTTAAAAAACTCTTAATGTCATTCTCCGGTATTCCTATTAATCTGTCTCGGTATGGAAAGGGTAAGTGGCTCTTTAAAGTGTCAATTATCGCTGGCAAGTCGGCTGTTTTGGACCAGTACAGTGTCTTGTCTAGGTACCTCTCAAAGTATTGTCTTAATGTCTCTTTTTTAGGGTCATAGGTCTCGGGGTTGCACACTTCTCTCCTTAGACTCTGTTGCTCATTCTCGGACCAGAATTCGTCCAAGAAGGCTTGTTCGAACTGTTCAAACGTAAGGCACCGCCGCTTCATAGCGGCACCCCACTTAGCTGCTCGTCCTCTCATGAGATTGGTGACGTATCTGATTTTATCGACTTCTGACCAACTACGTGGAAAAACACCGTCAAATGATCTAATAAACACAACAGGGTGGACTTTGTGCTTGTCCTCACTGGAAAATGTCTGGAAATGCCCATGTCTTACAAACGTGTCATCGGCCATGCCGGTTGGCATAACTGTATTGATGTAGTTTGTGTCACTTGCTACTCTAGGTGTCGTATCGTAATATTGCTCGTTTGGTGGAAAAGAAGGCGGCACATTGTAATTTTGATTGGAAATAGGTGATTCCACAATAGGTGTTCTGTCTGTGTCATTAGCCATGGTTTTAGCTGTTTTGTAGTTCCCTGACGATGCGTTTGCACCAATGACCAAACACGGCACGACATTGTCTCGTACTTTTGTCACTTCGTCTTCTATGTGTTTTGTATCGTCTTTAACATGTGCCTTTGCTTTTGAAAGTATATCCTGTGTAATTGTTTCAAGTTTTTTGTCCAGATAGTCGTCACACAATTTACATTCGTGTACAATTCTTTCGGCCATGTTGGTGTCGTTGTTTAGTGACGCGAGGTCCGCTCGATCTTCTAATTTTTCTATCTTTTCTTTGAGGTGGGTTTGTTCAAGAGCTACCATTGTAAGTTGTTGGGTAATATTTCCCACTTCTTCAGTCAGCTTTTCTTGGGTGGAGCTAGCTGAAATGTGGGCCTGAGCTAACTCTTCCACACGAGTGTTCACTTCCTGCTGCACATTAACTATTTGAGTTAATTGATTCTCACATCGGGTGATATTGTTTTTTGTTTCATGTGTGAATGTAACCAAAGTTTCTTCCTATTTAGTGACTCGATCGGACAATGTCTCAAATCGCTGGCGGAGCTGTTGAGTGGTGTTATTTAATTCTGTCATCTGTTTTGTCGTCTGTTCAAAATTTTCGGTCATAGTATGGTTTAATATGTCAATTTTCTGACTAACGTCTCGTTTCATGCCTGCAAATAACTCTAATAGTCGGTCCAGTTTGTCAGTTTCCCGTGTCCGATTTGTGTCACATTGCTGAATTTGTCTCATATTCGGTTCTGACATTTATGTTAACAATGGCGCTGACGGTCTAGTCTCGCGTCCATTCCACATTTCGTCATTTAAAGTCGCCATCTGTGTATTATCACAAATGTTGCGAGTTTGAGGCAA
Source organism: Schistocerca serialis cubense (assembly GCF_023864345.2). NCBI lineage: Eukaryota > Metazoa > Arthropoda > Insecta > Orthoptera > Acrididae > Schistocerca > Schistocerca serialis. Next base: position 63,276,175 of record NC_064641.1, on the reverse strand, counting down.
AATCATTGCATTGATCTGTGAACTCGTCCATGGAGGGAAACGCGGACTTTCTTGTTGGTTGTGCGATGAATCTAGTTCACTTAACTCATCTGCCGAAACTGTCTCTACCTTACCACGTTCCATTGTAATAGGATGTATAATCGTAAGTCAAAAGGGAATAATATGAGTCTGATTAATAAAGATTTGACTCAAATTTAGGTTGAAATATTTTCTCGTCAATGTAAATGATTGCTCTATTGCAAACAATGGTTGAGAAAGATGCAGCAGGGCGGCCAAAATTTTTCGTAACAAATGACTGTTTGGCGGTCAAATTCACGATCTTCATATGCAGCTACAACAATATTATAATTACCACAAACTACAATAGAGAGAGATAATTTTGGAAACATCTAGAAGAAAACTACCGGATGTGTGGAAAGGGAAAAATGGATTCTGCAGTTGGCTATTGAATGCTTGAATGAAACATAATTGTGTGACTCACCATTAAATTTTCTGTCCTGCAGCGGCTGGTCAATCACTTCTGCGTAAATCGTATTCGTCAAAATATGGATTTTCTTAATACATCTCCATCGGATAATCACCAAAAGGTCTCAAAATAAGTTTTGCATCAATATATGCCCATGTAAAGAAAAACAGATTGAATTAGTTACAAAAATTCTTTACAATATTGTTGCATGATCATTTGCTTAGGTACAACAAAGTTGGTGTTTTAGTTACCCTTCAAAGTTCAGGATTTTCGGATATTCTCTGTTGGGAAAAAATACAAATTATAGTTTCAAATTTGCTCAAAAACGACAGATCCGAAAACTGCGTCCTGTCGCGGGAGCCAGTTGTAGTGGTTAATAAAAAAGAGAAGAAAAATAAGAGAGAAGAAAAGAGATTGAAAATGTGGAAGAAATCGTAAATAAAAAAGGGGTTTTAGAATCGTAAATGACCGTGAAAAAAAAAGGGAAAGAATGAAAAGCAAATCGGACTTCGTATTACAGAAAAGCTATTGTTGGGGTGGTCCTTGTGGCGTTTTTGAGCAAATGCTAAACCAATTTCCACTACAAAAAGTATTGAAAAAGAACAGAGAATAACAAAATATAACTGACAGCCAGGCCCTCATACTTGGCGGGAGACGCTAATTTCTGTCCGTCTTTACGTTCTCACTGTGAGCTCAGAGCTGAAAAGAGCGACCTGATGCGATCGACGGGCGTGCAAGCTTCATCAGATTTTCAGGGTATTTTCCATTTCGCGACCGATCGTTCCTTACTCTTCGAATAGCCCTCGTACATAAATGATTTGGCAGATAGGATGGGCAGCAATCTGCGGTTGTTTGCTGGTAATGCTGTGGTGTATGGAAAGGCGTCGAAGTTGAGTGATTGTACGAGGATGTAAGATGACTTAGACAAAATTTCTGGATGGTATGATGAATGGCAGCTGGCTCCAAATATAGAAAAATGTATTTTAATGCGGATGTGTAGGGACAACAAACCTGTAATGTTTGGATACAGTATTAGTAGTGTCCTGCTTGACACAGTCACGTCGCTTATATAGCTGGGCATAAAGTTTCAAAACGATATGAAATGGAACGAGCACGTGATGACTGTGGTAGGGAAAGCGAATGGTCGACTTCGGTTTATTGGGAGAGTTTAGGAAGTTTACATTTTAATTCTGCCAGGATTTGGAATTATTTCTCACATTGTATGTGGGGTATGTGTACAGGAGACCGCAAATAGGACGCTGGGGCTACCTATTCTTGACTATTGCTCTAGTGTTTGGGATCCGTACCAGGTCAGATTGGACATGGAAGCAACTCAGAGGCGGGCTGCTAGATTCGTTACCGGTGGGTTCGAACAACACATACGTATTTACTATCAAAAACAGTCTTGATCACAAATTATTTATTCCAGTGACTGGTTTCGACCACTACCGTGGTCATCTTCAGACCAATGAGTAAGAACCTCCTTCTGGTGGTAAATCAGTAGTGATTTTTTATAGTAAATATTTGTAACAACATTGATCACTGTTCACTCCCACAATGTATTCAAAATTAATCAACACATAAGTGTTACAGAGATGCTTCGGGAAATCAAATAGAATCCTGGAGGGAAGGCGACGTTCTTTTCGAGGAACACTACTGAGAAAATTAAAGGACCCGGCATTTGAAGCTGACTGCCGAACGATTCTACTACCGCCAACATACATTGCGCGTAAGAGGCACGAAGACAAGATTCGAGAAAATTAAGGCTCATACGGAGGCATATAGATAGTCGTTTTTCCCTTGATCTATCTGCGAGTGGAAAAGGGAAGAAGATGACTAGCAGTGGCATAGGGCACCCTCCGCCACGCTCCGAACTGTAGTGTGCGCAGTATGTATGTCGATGTAGTTGTAGACCAACAGCTACTGCAGAGCGCATTAAAAAAATAATAATAAAAAAAGCGAAGGGTAGTAATGATTTTCAGAGTAAGTTTCATAGACAATAATTTCAAAACCTCAGAGGGTGTAAGTGAGCTGCTTCTGTGTTGGCAGCGCTGTGTAGCGCTTTGCGTTGGATCTTTGACTGCACTTTCTTTGTAAGAGACTCTGTGGCTGGTTGGACTCGTTGTTGGAAGTTAATTGCCAGTAGTGTTGGACATTTGGAAGTTAGTCGCCAGCAGTGATGGAAGTACTGTTGGGCAATTGGAGATGAACAGCCAGCAGTGATGGATGTTAAATGTGAGAAGTTAGCGTTGATGGAAGGTAGAGGTCTGAAGTGTCAGCGTAGGCTAACGATCTGTACATGTTCGACTTTTTGACTGAATATTATTCATGATTATATACATTTGTACTAGATGTTAATGACGAATTATATTCGTGTCTGAACTGGGTGTCACATTATTACGGTAAAAAATATATTATTACGTTTACAACAAAATCTTTCCTTTGCTAACTAGATGTCTATTAGTAATTTGTGGCTTTAGTAGTTAGAATGTTTTATTTAGCTGGCAGTATTGACGCTCGCTGTATTGCAGTAGTTCGCTTAATGAAGATTTTCGTGAGATAAGTGCTTACTGAAATGTATAGGTTATTGTTAGGATTTCTTTTTAGTCAGGGCCATTCCTTTCAATTAATTATTTGAAGTCAGATTATCCCTTTTTTGAGCAGTCAGATTGCATTACGCTAGGATATTGTGGGTCTCAGTCATTCAGCAATTTAAGTACAGACACAATCATTTAAATAAAGAAGTTTCAAGTGGTATAGACGTTTCCTATATATCCTCTACCATGGATGTTTTATGAAAATGTAACTATTTCTGATGTGTCGATAAGAAGTTTTAATGCCTAGTTCATAATCAGTTTGAAGAAGGGAACAAATCCTCAGTTTTTAATATTGTTTTCTTCCTTCAGGATAATCCGATTCATGTTTCCTCTGACGTAAGAGGTTAATATAAAGAATGTCATAAATTTTTTAAGAGAAAATTAAAAATGAGAACAGGAGAAACTTTTTCGTATTTCTACAAAGAGGAGGCTTAAGATGCGTTCCCTTTTTCAAACTACCGATGAATTATTGCTTTATGACAGCCGCTTCTTCGCTGCCTTCTGTTACAACAAGACTGACATAATGTATGGATTTATCGGAGAGTTGTATGATGCACTTGTTTCAACCTCGCCTGTTACACACGTCAAACATTGGAAGATACGCCGTTTCACACTTCTTTAGACGTGCTTTGTGATAAAAACGTTGAGACCATTCCTTAGTCGCGTATTTTGCAGCCCGCTGTTAGCACTACGCCTGCAGAGCAAACTTGGCTATCTCCACGCAATAGGTGCGTGGGCGCCCGCTTGTCAGTACGACATGGAAATGAGCCGGCCGCAGATGGCGGCCGTCCAGATAAAAGCACACACACGCTCACACACGCAGTGCGTGCGGCTCGCTTCCTCCCATGCACGCGGGCGCCTATCGGTCCCCTGCGCCCACGCACCACATGTCGGGCGGCGCCGCCAAATGGCCTCCAACTGCGTAGGTGTGGGCGTGTGTGACATGTGGGGCGGAAGAGAACGGCAACGTGAGCCGCCGTGTTACCCGACAAGCAGGCGGCGACCAGGCTTCGCTATCTGTTTTTTTATTTGATACTTTTCTAACGGTCCGTTCCTCGAAAGCATTCGCTCGAAGACTCACCACGCTCAAAACGTACAAGCTGCGTTCAGTAAGTAATGCAACACATTTTTTTCTGAAAGGAGATTGGTTTTATTCACAATTCCAAAATATCATATTATTCCCCACTCCTTTGGTTATAACACCCTGTTTTTCAACATAATCTACACTCATGCTCATAAATTAAGGATAATTCCAGAATGTGGTGCCACACAACGTGGCACTACAAAAAACTGGCGCTAATAGCATACGAACCTAGGGACCACACACGATACAGATATGTAAGTCCACGGTATTGGTGATAAGTTGAGAAAACCGTCCCAAAACTTGTGTGCTACAAAACGCCACTGTTTCCTGCCCATGTACCCCGACATCAATATGGGATACGATCGCCATACACACGTACACAGGCCGCACAACTGGTTGGCATACTCTGGATCAGGTGGTCGAGCAGCTGCTGGGGTATAGCCTCCCATTCTTGCACCAGTGCCTGTCGGAGCTCCTGAAGTGTCGTAGGGGTTTGAAGACGTGCAGCGATACGTCGATCGAGAGCATCCCAGACGTGCTCAATGGGGTTTCGGTCTGGAGAACAGGCAGGCCACTCCAGTCGCCTGATATCTCGTGTTTCAAGGTACTCCTCCACGATGGCAGCTCGGTGGGGCCGTGCGTTATCATCTATCAGGAGGAAGGTGGGACCCACTGCACCCCTGAAAAGGCGGACATTTGATGCAAAATGACGTCCCAATACACCTGACCTGTTACAGTTCCGTCAAAGACATACAGGGGTGGACGTTCACCAATCATAATCCCACCCCACGTCATCAAACCACGACCTCCATACAGGTCCCTTTCAAGGACATTAAGAGGTTGGTATCTGGTTCCTGGTTTACGCCAGATGAAAACCTGGCGAGAATCACTGTTCAGACTAAACCTAGATTCGTCCGTGAACATAACCTGGGACCACTCTTCCAATGACCATGTACTGTGTTCTTGACACCAGGCTTTACGGGCTCTCCTGTGACCAGTGGTCAGTGGAATGCACCTTGCAGGTCTCCGGGCAAATGAGCCATGTCTGTTCAGTCGTCTGTAGACTGTGTGTCTGGAGACAACTGTTCCAGTGGCCACAGTAAGGTCCCGAGGAAGTCTACCTGCAGTACTCCGTGGCCGTCTGCGGGCACTGATGGTGAGATATCGGTCTTCTTGTGGTGTTGCACACTGTGGACGTCCCATACTGTAGCGCATGGACACGTTTCCTGTCTGCTGGAATCATTGCCATAATCTTGAGATCACACTTTGTGGCACACGAAGGGCTTGTGCTACGACCTGCTGTGTTTGACCAGCCTCCAGTCGCCCTAGTATTCTATCCCTCATAAAGTCATCAATATATGTTCGCCGGCCGTTGTGGCCGAGCGGTGCTAGGCGCTGTCCTTAGTTAGTTAGGTTCAAGTAGTTCTAAGTTCTAGGGGACTGATGACCTCAGATGTTGAGTCCCATAGTGCTCAGAGCCATTTTTGAATAGGCCTATGTGTTCTTTGAGCCATTTTCAACGCACAGTCACCATTAGCACGTCTGAAAACGTCTGCACACTTACTCGCTGCACCGTACTCTGACATGCACCAACACACATCTGCGTATGTGGACTGCTGCCAGCACCACCATGCGACGACCGCAGGTCAAATGCACCGCATGGTCATACCCCGAGATGATTTAAAACCGCAAGCTGCTATCAGAGCGTTGTTTCACCATGTATCAGTATTATCCTTAATTTATGAGCATGAGTATATGTTCAATGCGACGGCCTTACGCCAACTTACTGGAAGGGCCTGTATGCCCGCTGGTAATCACGTTACTGGTCGACTTCGGAGCCAACATCGTGCCACATCAATGACCTCCACATCAACCATCATCTACATACTGCTTCCCGTGGAGTGCATCGTTCTTTGGGCTAAACAGATGGAAGTCGGAAGTTCCGAGATCCAGGCTATGGGTGGATGGGGAAGAGCAATCCAATGAAGTTTTGTGAGCTCCTCTCGTGCGCGCGGGCTTGTGTGAGGGCTTGCGTTGCCGTGGAGAAGGAGAAGTCCTTTTGCTTTTTTGTGGCGGCGAACACGCCGAAGTTTCCTGAGGGTAGTACAGTATACTTTGGAGTTGATCGTTGCACCAAGAGGGAGGGCATCAAACAGTGTAACCCCTTCAGAGTTCCAGAAGACTGTCTTCATGACATTAACGGATGAGGGCGCGACTTCGAACTTTTTCTTCCAGCACTACTCCATTGATTGCCATTTTTTTCCAGTTCGAAATGATGAGCCCTCGATTCATCGCTTGTGAAGATGTTCGCCAAAAAATTATCACGATGAGCCTCGTAATGCGCAAGCAATCCCGTACAGATGTTCGTCTGTTAGACGGCGAAGAACCCAGCGGTCACACACCTTACAATACCCTAACTGGGGAACGAGTGTGCCAGCATTACCAACAGAGTCGTCCAGTTTTGCAGCGAGGTGTTCGATTGTGATCCATCGATCACCTCGAATGAGAGTGTCTGCACGTTCCAACACTGCAAACACTGCAAGAGTAACAGCTGTGTGCCACCAGACAGTACATGGGACATCGGACAGGTTTGCGTAACCTTATTGCGATGATGGCAGACGCCTCACCCAACGACTCACTGTGCTTTTGTTCACTGCCACGTCTCCGAAGACATTCTGCAAGAACCTAGAATACCTGCTATGCTCTGGTTTTCCGCCAAAAGAAATTCAATGTTAGCTCTCTGCTTGGAACGCGCCTCCATCAGAGACGCCATTTTGAAGGCTACGCACAGCGCCGCAACCAATCAGAACTTCATGAAACTATAGGTACTGAAGCGGGAACATCCTGCGATGTCCCACAACAAAATCCGGAATTACCCGAAAACAAAAATGTGTTGCGTTTCTTATTGAATGCCCCTGTAGTGTCCCATAGGCGATTTTCACGGACAGTGCCTGTGCAGTGAATATAAAAATAATGAATAACATAAAATAGACAAGACTTAAGAGGCATTTGTGAAGAACTATATTAGTAATATTTATGAATACCTTAACGTAAATACTCCGATACGAAAAGGACTTTATCGCTGATGATTAATATCGTAGTGAAAAATATTTCGAAATCAAATATTGGTATCTTTGTGAAATTATATATACGATGGACAGAAGAAATCTTTTTCTTCTGCTTCTTTTGTCCGTTAGAGATATCCGATGTTCGTATTGTTTTCTCTCCTAGACGATGTTAAGGTGTCTATGTAAAGTATTGTATTAATTATATGTGTAAAAACTAGCTCATATTATTATTTCAAGGAAATATAAACACCTCATCATCAATGTTTCACTTGCAGAGATAGGTTAATTAGTATTTTTCAGCTGCTACGACGCCCACTGCATTAAAGACACGTAACGTGTATCCACAGGACATGTGGCCTGTAATTGAAGAAGTGTCATGATGATCTCTCCATTGGCAAAAGATTCCGGAATAGTCCCCCATTCGGATCTCCGGGAGGGGACTGCCAAGGGGGAGGGTACCATGAGAAAAAGATTGAATAATCATCGAAAGGATAACGTTCTACGAGTCCGGGCGTGGAATGTCAGAAGCTTTAACGTGGTAGGGAAACTAGAAAATCTGAAAAGGGAAATGCAAAGGCTCAATCTAGATATAGTAGGGGTCAGTGAAGTGAAGTGGAAGGAAGACAAGGATTTCTGGTCAGATGAGTATCGGGTAATATCAACAGCAGCAGAAAATGGTATAACAGGTGTAGGATTCGTTATGAATAGGAAGGTAGGGCAGAGGGTGTGTTACTGTGAACAGTTCAGTGACCGGGTTGTTCTAATCAGAATCGACAGCAGACCAACACCGACAACGATAGTTCAGGTATACATGCCGACGTCGCAAGCTGAAGATGAACAGATAGAGAAAGTGTATGAGGATATTGAAAGGGTAATGCAGTATGTAAAGGGGGACGAAAATCTAATAGTCATGGGCGACTGGAATGCAGTTGTAGGGGAAGGAGTAGAAGAAAAGGTTACGGGAGAATATGGGCTTGGGACAAGGAGTGAAAGAGGAGAAAGACTAATTGAGTTCTGTAACAAGTTTCAGCTAGTAATAGCGAATACCCTGTTCAAGAATCACAAGAGGAGGAGGTATACTTGGGAAAGGCCGGGAGATACGGGAAGATTTCAATTAGATTACATCATGGTCAGACAGAGATTCCTAAATCAGATACTGGATTGTAAGGCGTACCCAGGAGCAGATATAGACTCAGATCACAATATAGTAGTGATGAAGAGTAGGCTGAAGTTCAAGACATTAGTCAGGAAGAATCAATACGCAAATAACTGGAATACGGAAGTACTAAGGAATGACGAGATACGTTTGAAGTTCTCTAACGCTATATATACAGCAATAAGGAACAGCGCAGTAGGCAGTACAGCTGAAGAGGAATGGACATCTCTAAAAAGGGCCATCACAGAAGTTGAGAAGGAAAACATAAGTACAAAGAAGGTAGCTGCGAAGAAACCATGGCTAACAGAAGAAATACTTCAGTTGATTGATGAAAGGAGGAAATACAAACATGTTCCGGGAAAATCAGGAATACAGAAATACAAGTCGCTGAGGAACGAAATAAATAGGAAGTGCAGGGAAGCTAAGACGAAATGGCTGCAGGAAAAATGTAAAGACATCGAAAAAGATATGATTGTCGGAAGGACAGACTCAGCATACAGGAAAGTCAAAACAACCTTTGGTGACATTAAAAGCAACGGTGGTAACATTAAGAGTGCAACGGGAGTTCCAATGTTAAATGCAGAGGAGAGAGCAGATAGGTGGAAAGAATACATTGAAAGCCTCTATGAGGGTGAAGATTTGTCTGAAGTGATAGAAGAAGAAACAGGAGTCGATTTAGAAGAGATAGGGGATCCCGTATTAGAATCAGAATTTAAAAGAGCTTTGGAGGACTTACGGTCAAATAAGGCAGAAGGGATAGATAACATTCCATCAGAATTTCTAAAATCATTGGGGGAAGTGGCAACAAAACGACTATTCACGTTGATGTGTAGAATATATGAGTCTGGCGACATACCATCTGATTTTCGGAAGAGCATCATCCACACAATTCCGAAGACGGCAAGAGCTGACAAGTGCGAGAATTATCGCACAATCAGCTTAACAGCTCATGCATCGAAGCTGCTTACAAGAATAATATACAGAAGAATGGAAAAGAAAATTGAGAATGCGCTAGGTGACGATCAGTTTGGCTTTAGGAAAAGTAAAGGGACGAGAGAGGCAATTCTGACGTTACGGCTAATAATGGAAGCAAGGCTAAAGAAAAATCAAGACACTTTCATAGGATTCGTCGACCTAGAAAAAGCGTTCGACAATATAAAATGGTGCAAGCTGTTCGAGATTCTGAAAAAAGTAGGGGTAAGCTATAGGGAGAGACGGGTCATATACAATACGTACAACAACCAAGAGGGAATAATAAGAGTGGACGATCAAGAACGAAGTGCTCGTATTAAGAAGGGTGTAAGACAAGGCTGTAGCCTTTCGCCCCTACTCTTCAATCTGTACATCGAGGAAGCAATGATGGAAATAAAAGAAAGGTTCAGGAGTGGAATAAAAATACAAGGTGAAAGGATCAATGATACGATTCGCTGATGACATTGCTATCCTGAGTGAAAGTGAAGAAGAATTAAATGATCTGCTGAACGGCATGAACAGTCTAATGAGTACACAGTATGGTTTGAGAGTAAATCGGAGAAAGACGAAGGTAATGAGAAGTAGTAGAAATGAGAACAGCGAGAAACTTAACATCAGGATTGATGGTCACGAAGTCAATGAAGTTAAGGAATTCTGCTACCTAGGCAATAAAATAACCAATGACGGACGGAGCAAGGAGGACATCAAAAGCAGACTCGCTATGGCAAAAAAGGCATTTCTGTCCAAGAGAAGTCTACTAATATCAAATACCGGCCTTAATTTGAGGAAGAAATTTCTGAGGATGTACGTCTGGAGTACAGCATTGTATGGTAGTGAAACATGGACTGTGGGAAAACCGGAACAGAAGAGAATCGAAGCATTTGAGATGTGGTGCTACAGACGAATGTTGAAAATTAGGTGGACTGATAAGGTAAGGAATGAGGAGGTTCTACGCAGAATCGGAGAGAAAAGGAATATGTGGAAAACACTGATAAGGAGAAGGGACAGGATGATAGGACATCTGCTAAGACATGAGGGAATGACTTCCATGGTACTAAGGGAGGTGTAGAGGGCAAAAACTGTAGAGGAAGACAGAGATTGGAATATGTCAAGCAAATAATTGAGGACGTAGGCTGCAAGTGCTACTCTGAGATGAAGAGGTTAGCACAGGAAAGGAATTCGTGGTGGCGGGCCGTATCAAACGAGTCAGCAGACTGATGACAAAAATAAAAAAAAAAAAAATAAAAAAAAAGCCGTTATCGCTGACGGGGAACATTTGGCCGCCATTACGCGGCAGATTCAAATATTAAGTTATTTTGCAGATTTCATTCATAGCAGTGGCTACTAAATCATTTTAAATCATTATTTACCTTGAGTTTCATGATTTCAGTAACCCGCATTTACAAGAGTTCACATATTTTCAGCGATATCAGTTAAGGCAGACCAGTGAACTCTGGCCTGGACTGCATTTCGTGAAATTATTAACTTCTAGGGAGCCTGGAGCTCATCTAAAATAAAATCAAGCATTTATTTGTATTCAGCTTATATTGGCCCCACCTACGTAATGAAAATAATTAATGTTAAAGTCTCATCTTACTTAGTTTAAATTGAGGGGCCAAAATACCCCTCGCACAATTCCACAGCCGGAAATCTTAATAATTTTTACAATTTTGTGAGCTACACTGACGGTCATCGGGCAACGGCCTTGCCGCAGTGGATACACCGGTTCCCGTGAGATCACCGAAGTTAAACGCTGTCGGGCGTGGTCGGCACTTCGATGGGTGACCATCCAGGCCGCCATGCGCTGTTGCCATTTTTCGGGGTGCACTCAGCCTCGTGATGCCGATTGAGAAGCTACTCGACCGAATAGTAGCAGCTTCGGTCAAGATTACCATCATAACGACCGGCAGAGCGGTGTGGTGACCCCACGCCCCTCCTATCCGCATCCTCCATGAGGGGGACACGGCAGTCGGATGGTCTCGGTAGGCCACTCGTGGCCTGAAGACGGAGTACACTGCCGGCCATCAGATTACACCATGAAAGACAGTGCACAACGAATTGTGCGTGTACAAGGTAGTAGGATGTATATTTGATTAAATTACAGAAAATTTCTGAGTACACAGTGGTACTTCAGCAGTAGCTCCAACCCAACTTGGCACCGAGTCGACCAGCCTGGATAACAGATCCTGATATGTCGGTCCAAACAGCGCCAAAGCTGTGCCAGAGTTCTGCTGAGTGCTGGCGTGCCAGGCTCTCCGCAACGCGTGACCACATGTTTTCAGGGAGTGAGAGGTCTGAACAGCACTGGTAACATGCGGCATTGCGTTACCGTGTTGAAAGATAACACCACTTTGACTTAAATGATAATGGCAGGCATTGGCGCTAGAGGGTAGACCAATGTGACGCCCGATTTTCGCACCGAGATTCACGATTTTTTTCAGTAACAGACAAATTACAAAACTGACTTTAGACCTCTGTTGTGCACCTGTAAGATTGTATTATGTATTTTTAAAGCAAAAAAAAAAAAAAAAAAAAAAAAACTTGCACCCAGAGGACACTACACGATATCGACGAAAGGCCTTCGAGGAGTGCGAGGGCGATCGGTGGGAGCTCTGAACACGACAATTTTCAACCCAAAACGAAAGTTGTAACACTGTTTTGAAACTGATGATATTGTCTAACTTAGTACGTATGAATATTTTAAAAAATGTTTTTAACAAAATAGCGGCACTCTGCAATAAAAGTCAACGATTTTGACAGAAAGGTCATTATAATAACGCGCACCAAAAATCGAAATTGAAATGTATCACAAAAATCCTATGTACCACAGCTGAAAAAAAGCAGACTCACAAGTGTCACGTAAATTCTTGTGTACTTCATGATTTATAGCTTCCACCAGCTTAAAAAAAACGCTGTTTTGAAAAAACAGGCCCCTAAAGGTTCAATTTGTATTTTTTAATACTGGAACTGAACAAACCTTTATCCGGCATTGCCAGCGCCATACGGTTGGCCTTTTCTTCGCCGATGTCGAAATTCTGACGAATTTATTTCGACCAAACTGGCTTCCGCTTACCAATCGAAGAGTGTTCTGTTTGGATGGGATTACTTTTCGATCCCTTTATGTCGGGATAAAAACGTTTGTCATTTTCAAGCACTCATGTTTTCTATTTGGATGGGATTACTTTTCGAACCCTTTATGTCGGTATAAAAACGTTTGTTTGTCATTTTCAAGCACTCACGTTTTGCCTTGTGTAAAAAACAAGGGAAATGACAAATTAAGCAGACGCGAGACAAGCACATGATTCTAGACTGTTTACCGTAAACGAATTGTGGTACGAAGAGAAATCTTGTTGAGAATAGTATTTTCGTTGATAGTAATGCTCTCTCTGATACTATCCGAAACTTACAGGACCCATACTCCACAGTCCGGAACCACGTGGCTGCTACGGTCGCCGTTTCGAATCCTGCCTCGGGCATGGGTGTGTGATGTCCTCAGGTTAGTTTACGTAGTTCTACGTCTAGGTGACTGATGACCTCAGATGTTAAGTCTCATAGTGCTTAGAGCCATTTGAACAATTTGAACTTTAGTTCACCTGTAACTGTTATAGTACTACTCGGGTCAAAAAAATGGTTCAAATGGCTCTGAGCACTGTGGGACTTAACAGCTATGGTCATCAGTCCCTTAGAATTTAGAACTACTTAAACCTAACTAACCTCAGGACATCACACAACACCCAGTTATTCGGGTCACATTCGAGCTCCCGGAAGCACCAGACCACAATGCAGTAATTCGCACACTCTACATGAATGAATCTTAAACCTAGACTTTCTAAGGAACATCTGAAGACAATAAAAATTAGTCTAAAAAAATTTACCATATTCTATCCGCTTAACACGCCGGAAATGCAGCGGCTGCTATTAAAATTACCATCTATGCGAACCAGAGTTGGTTGTGTCGTGTACCCCGTGGCGCCCAATACGTTCACGCCAGTTGTTGACCCTGTATACTGGCCGAGGCTGCGGCCAAGAGAGACCAAAAGCACTGGGGAAACACGCTCATGTACACAGGTCCCAGAAGGAGCTAAGGTACACGAAAAACACTGGTGCCAGATCGTGTCGTACACTGGCCAAAGCTGGGACTAAGGAACACCGAATGCACTGGAAAATGTGCTCACATAGAGGGTGATTCCGTGGCGATGTTACAAACTTTCAGGGATGATGGAGAAGTTTAAATGTTTCAATCTGGGGTAAGGCACTCTGGTTCGGAAACGAGCGAGTCGAAAGTTATACCACTGACCGTGGACCTCTCCTACTGCAACACCTTTGCTTTCCATATTTTGGGAGGAGGTAGAATCAACCGAAACAAGAAAAAAATATCTACTAAACATGGGCTCTAAAATGCATACTTAACACCTATGAGCACTTGTTCAGTAGAGGAGATGTTTCACAGTGACAAAGATCAACAAGTGTTCAAAGCTCTTAGCGAACACATTTTAGAGGCCATGTTTACTAGATAACGTTTTCTTGTTTTTGGCCATGCCACCTCCTTCAAAAATATGGAAATCAAAGAGCTTGCAATAGAAGACGTCCTCTGTCAGACGTACCAGAATGATTTTCACTTGTGACTTTCCACCCGGTCATTTTCGGACCAGGGTCCCTTACCTCAAATTGATGCATTAAACCCCAAACAAGTCCTTTTAGGTATACTCACCTTCATGGATACAATTGTTGGAAACAATTTAAAAAGTCTGTGTGATTGCTGGAAAATAGTCGCTGGTTTTCTCTGACCTTGTTTATTAACTGTCATGACACGTTTAGTGTTTAACCCATCATCTGATGACCTATTAGAAAAACGCTAAAGTAACAGATACTTTTTGTTTATATGTTGTTGTTGTTGTGGTCTTCAGTCCTGAGACTGGTTTGATGCAGCTCTCCATGCTACTCTGTCCTGTGCAAGCTTCTTCATCTCCCAGTACTTACTGCAACCTACATCCTTCTGAATCTGCTTAGTGTATTCATCACTTGGTCTCCCTCTACGATTTTTACCATCCACACTGCCCTCCAATGCTAAATTTGTGACCCCTTTATATACGCATGTAAAATTGTCAAGATACGACCAAATGAAATCTGTTAGAATGTAATTTGCTGACTTTTACAAGAAATTTACATTTCTGTAAAATTTGTAGCATAACATCTGTTATTTTTGTTTTTTTACAATAGGTCATCAAACGATGGGTTCAACCCGAAACGCGTCATGACAGTTAATAAATATATACAGAGAAAACCAGCGACTGTTTTTAAGCAGCCTCACAGCCTTTTTAAATTCTTTTCAATAATTATACTGATACATTTATCCTTCTCCAACATCCCTAAAAGTTTCTAACACAAACGGACATCGCAAGCACTAGGGAAAAATGCACACATTTATGGTCACACATGGGACCAAGGAACATCAAAAGCACTTGGGAGATATCCTCGCATATACTAGCTTGTACTGGGAACGAGTCCGGATGTGCTCAGAAGAACTGTGGGCAAGTGATCTGGTGTGCCTGACAAGCTACCACATGTTTATGGAGTCTTCCTTAAACCAACACGCCAGCGATCGCAGAGCACTATGGAAATTATACGGAGTACATAGATTAAGGCCACGGTAAGCTACTGGCACGGAGGATAAAATATTCGCAGAATGTCATTATAGAATACGTCGGTATTCGAAGAAGGAAGCAGTTGGTCAACTGTGATGTGGCTACAACCTTAGTAACCCACACTTTGATTAAGAAGAGGAACGAGACATTCTGCAATCACGACGGATCGATTTCTGGGGCAGGTGCAGCACCAGTAGACACATCTTCTGAGCACAAATTAATGAAGGACCTGTGAGTTTTCTGCGTTGGGGGAAGCGGAGGGAGAGGGGGGATGAGTGGGTGGGTGGTAGGATAGCCTCTTGGCGATGATTCGATGTGGGAGATGACGGAGTCCCTTCTGCGTAGGGTGGAAAAAATTGTACCACTCTAAGAGGACGGCCCTGTCGACACTGCCCACATCTGAAATGTGGCCAGGCATCCTAGTATTCCTGGCGGCTCAGGATAAGGGAGTGGAAGACACCGATCTAAAACCTGTAGACGGAGAACAGGCCCAATTTCAAGCTTTAAATCCCAGGAAAGCAGGTGGTCCAGACCTGCTAACTGAACTGATACACGGAGGATGCCAAATCTTGTCGTTCATCATCTGATACGTCCTTTCAATCTCACCATCCGGACTGAAATCTTTCCGACGGTGAGGAAGCAAACTGAGGTAGTGGACATACGCAAGGCAGGGGCGTCGGTCGCTCGTTACAGCTTGCTGCCTGCACTGTCAAATCATTTGAGAGGCTTTACATGCACTCACTTTGCCACGCGGAAGCCGAAGTCCTGCTCCCTGATAAACAGTCTGGCTTCAGAAAACGAGGTTTCACTACCAATCAACTTCTGAAACACTGGAAGAACCAATTAAGTCTTGGGAACCCTTCGAGGTGGTGGATAAGGCTCGATGTGGCACGAGAGACTCTTCTACAGATTCAAAATGCAGAGATCCCAGTGCCACACGTGCGTCTCCTGAAATCCTACTTGTAAGGCAGGAACTTCCATGTCAGGGCACAGGATGGTCTGTCTGTAGGGCGCCGGATAGTAGCTGAAATCCGACTATGTTCGGTGTTCGACCCCCTGCTGTTCATTCTATACACAGCGGTCTGCCAGCACGTTCAAGGTGCAACTTGTTATGCAGGCGGGTGACAACGCTATTTACCTCTAGCCTGAGCAGCTAGCGCTGGTGTCGTGGCTCGGAAACGGAGGTTTATCTTGAACGCAGCGAAGTGCCAAGATCTCATCGTAACGAGGCAACCAGTCCATGTGGACTAGAGGCAGATGATGATGAAAAATGCTCTATTTACAATTATCTATCGATCCCTCCAATTCTGAGTCGATTGCTCGTCATAACCTTTAGGGGAGATCTTCTCAAAATTCCGGGGGTGTTGACCCAAAATATCTTAGGGTCCTTCGTTTTAGGTTGTACACAAGCGACCTACAAAATTTGAACCGAATCGGTTGGCCGTGTCTGAGGCCTTCCCCTTGTCAGTGAAATGAAATTTAAAAAGCTCTCATCGAGAAAGATCGAGGTAGTTTACACACTTGACTTGCTTCAAGCGTTTTACTCCTGCGGTGAGGGCATGTTTACATCAGCAGCGTCGTGACCCTGGGTGCTAATGTACTGCACGTGATAATCAGTAGCGCCAAACACGAAAACTACTGCAGCCTAAAGCACGATGTGGGCTTTAGCGGGGTCGTTATAACACGTCACAGAACCCGTTTCACGACCTTGCTAATCCGTGCGCCACTCATTTGCTTGAGACGCGAAGGCAATACGTAGCAACGAACAAAAGTAAATTTTTTGTCAGCTAGTATTTCCTTGGTGGAATAAAGAAATGCCACACTGGAAACGTTTTGTTTCTACGCTGCTAATTTAGTGCTTTGTGCTGCAATTGTAAGTACAGGGTGCAGATTTGCGGTTTGTATTGCTTACAGCGGGAAAGATCACTCGCTGCTCAATAACCAGTGAAGTGTTGAAATATTTAGAAAGCAGTATTTTTAGAAGGCATAAGCGTTACATTATGTCATCACAGTTCACATGGGTCTCACACTGGGTATACAGTCATATAAAGTATTTACGTTCAGCTCTGAGTACTTTTTTTTAAAGTTTTGCCCTTCGTCTTTTCCTGTCTTGTGCGAATCTTTTTATTTACGTTTTTAATACACCCAGTACCTGCTATAATTTGTTCTGCACATTCTAGTCTTTTACTGCACCTATGATTTTCTTCCTATGTTACCAAATTAATTAATTCTGGATAACATAGCAGAGGTCACACTGACCTGTTCATTCTTCTGGTGTGTTCCAAAGACTTCTTTCCTCGCCTACCCTTTTTAGTACTTCTTCATTTCGTACTTTATCTGTCCACTTAATTTTCAACATTCTTGTACGAGGGTCACTCCAAAAGAAGTGCACGCTATTTTTTTTTAAATCCATCTTTTATTCTACATGTTTGAAAGTTTTACAGTGTGTAGATACATCCTTTAGAAACAATATTTTCATTTCTCCACATAATTTCCATTCCTAACAACTGCCTTACGCTATCTTGGAACCAGCGCCTGTATGCCCGCACGGTAAGATTCTGGACCAACCTGTTGGAGCCACTGTCTGGCAGCGTGCACAGGGGAGTCATCATCTTCAAACCTTGTTCCACGAAGAGAGTCTTTCAGTTTCCCAAAGAGATGATAGTCACATGGAGCCAGGTCAGGACTGTAAAGTGGGTGTTTCAATGTTGTCCATCCGAGTTTTGTAATCGCTTCCATGCTTTTTTGACTGACATGTGGCCGTGCATTGTCGTGCAACAGCAAAACATCCTGCTTTTGCCGGTGTGGTCGAACACGACTCAGTCGAGCTTGAAGTTTCTTCAGTGTCGTCACACATGCATAAGAATTTATGGTGATTCCACTTGGCATGATGTCCACAAGCAAGAGTCCTTCGGAATCGAAAAACACAACAGCCATAATTTTTCCAGCAGAAGGTGTGGTTTTCAATTTTTTTTTTCTTGGGTGAATTTGCATGATGTCACTCCATTGATTGCCTCTTCGCCTCTGGTAAAAAATGATGGAGCCATGTTTCATCACCTGTCACAATTCTTCTAAGAAATTCATCTCCACTATTCTCGTACTGTTCCTAAAGTTCGCTGCATACCGTTTTTATTGTTTCTTTGTGAGCCACTGTCAACATCCTGGGAACCCACCTGGCGCAAACCTTTTTAACGTCAGCACTTTCAGTATCCTGCAAACACTTCCTTCCCCTATCCCGACGTAGCGTGAAAATTCGTTCTCTGTGATGCATCTTTCAGCAGTCACCATTTCGTTAACTCTCTGCACATTGTCTGGATTGTGTGCAGTACGTGGCGTGCCGCTGCGAGGACAATCCTCAATATTGCCGTGCCCGCTTTCATCACGTAACCTGTTTGCCCACCGACTAACTGTACTGCGATCGACAGCAGCATCTCTCCGTACATCTTTTTCAACCTCTTGTGGATGTTTCCCACTGTCTCGTTTTCACAGCACAGGAATTCTATGACAGCACGTTGCTTCTGACGAACGTCAAGTGTAGCAGCCATCTTGAAGACATGCTGAGACGGCGCCACTCACAGGAACAGGTTCAACTAAGTTTGAAAACAAGCGGGAAGGATGTATCTACACACTATAAAACTTTCACACATGCAGAAAGAAAACTGTATTTTTACAAAAATAGTGTGCATTTCTTTTGTAGTGACCCTCCGTTTCAACCTACTCAGGGTTTCCAGTGATCCAAGCTCCATTTCCATACGTAGAATGCTGTACTCTGTACATAGACATCGACACAGGCACTGAACGGATATTAGCGGGGTGTACATTTTGAAGACTCGTCTGACTATTCTGCTTTAGGTTTCCCTTCATTTTCGTGAACCATTTAAGATGAATGCTGGGAATATTCTTACAGGAAGGGCACGACCAACCGCATTTTCCACCTTTTCCAATTGGGCTTACTGCTCAGCGCCTCATTCCCTAGGTACCGACAGGATATTGAGGCTCTAACTTTTCTTTCTTACTATAAAGCACTCTGTCTTCAGGCCACGAGTGGCCTGCCGGGACCATCCGACCGCCGTGTTATCCCCAGAGGAGGATGCGGATAGGAGGGTTCGTGGGGTCAGCACACCGCTCTCCCGGTCGTTATGATGGCATTCTTGACCGAAGCCGCTACTGTTCGGTCGAGTAGCTCCTCAATTGGCATCACGAGGCTGAGTGCACCCCGAAAAATGGCAACAGCGCATGGCGGCCTGGAGGGTCACCCATACAAGTGCATACCACACCCGACAGCGCTTAACTTCGGTGATCAGACGGGAACCGGTGTAGCCACTGCGGCAAGGCCGTTACCTTCATTTTTTACAATGCAGTCGGAAACTGTCACTGTGCTTTAGCTTAACTGCTGGCAACGATGTTTTGCACGCGGCAGTGACTCGCTGATAAGAATCGGGCAAAGATTGTCAGCGCAAGTTTCGCTGGAAGTTACTTAACAAATATTCCGTACTTGACAACTGGCGCCAGTCTGGCCGTGATAAGATGATGGAATGGCTGATAAAATTATCTCGAGTAGTGAGTGGACAAGGAGAAGAATTCTGTCACGTTGAACAGTGATAAGAGGCAACTGAGCATCTACACCTATAGCTAAATTAAAGTGCTCCACGCCGCGTTTTTCTGTCTGTGTGAAGGCAAAATCTGAGGATCTACTGTCGGGATTTTAATGCGGTTTTTACTAAAAGGTGGACTGATTAGTGAGGAATGTTTGTGTATATAATCTACGCATTATCGTGATGTCAGGCAAGTCGCAAAGCCGTAGATACTTAGTGCTAACCGCGCGGAACCATGACGGGTCGTAAGTTTAAGCACGAAACGTGAGAATGTTAGCACATGTATTTTCCGAAAACTTGTTCTGTGAATACACCTGCCTGTATAACAGAGTTTAATGTTTACTAGTATGAAACAGAGACCATAACTTCTGTGAATTGTATGGAATTGAGTGGTCAACTGTGAGAAAATTGTAAAGAACTAGAGAATCGTAGTGTTACAGAAGTGGTTTTACAGAAGGATAGTGAAAATTAAGTGGACTGACGTGATAGAAATTGAAGTGACTCTCTGCAGAACTGAAGAGGGAAAGAATATGTGGAAAGCAGTTACTAGAGGTCGGGGCAAGATGACGGGACATGGATTAAGACATCGGGGAGTAACTTCCAGGGAACTGGAGGAACCATAGGGGACAAACATTACAGGGGAAGACAAAAGTTTATAAAACAGGTATCTGGGAGCCTTAGGTGAAGTACTACTTTAAGATGAAGACGCACATGCAGGACATAGTCTTGGGGAGCATAAAACAGGTCAGAAGACTAATATTTAACAGGAAAAGGGAAGGAGAAAAGCCTTAGTGTAAGGTATTCAGTTACATATTGCCAAGATAATATTTCATACTTCTTGAGACACTTCAAGGCAAATATCGAAAGCCAAGAAGCAGAGAGAGATAATCTCAAAGATCTCCCGGCTAAAATGAATTTGTCACAAGACATGGAGTCTTGAGACAAACCCCCGCCGATAAAACTATGCTGCTACATCCATTTTTGTAGAGCTGGCTTACTCCACGAAAGAAGTGGTTAGGCATGTTTGAACGTACAACGTATTTAAAAGAAGAATATGGGAGCTGATATTTACTTGTTCTATCTGACAACTCATATCAATGAGCCTACGACGCTGTAATTGAAAACTGCAAGAGAAATAACACTTTTAAAAAAAGATCGCAATGTTGCATGTTCGAAAATGCGCAAAAGAAAACATCGCATTACAATTCCTTTCAGTATTTCGATTCTTTTCAGTACTTACATTCTTTTCAATAGTACTCAGGTGAATCAAAAATATTATTCATCAGAGTTATATTACGATTAATTTTTTTGGTTCTTTTCTACATGAAAACAAAAGATTTTTGAAGCGAATTATAACAATCGTAGTTTATTTATCGAAAGACGATACACATACCTCAAAATGTTAATCTTCCCACGGACAACGGCAGAATGGGGAGTGTAAAATGATCGCGTATATTATGTTTCTCGTAATGTAGCCAGCGAAAGAGAAGGGCGAGAAACGATTTTTAAAACTGCGTGCCCATAGTGGCTTTGGACTCTTATGCTGCCGAGACCAAAGATCACTAAAACCACAAAATATTTTTTTTTTTTTTGAGAGAATACATAACTTTTTAATTTCACAAAGGGAAGTTGGTGATATATTCATATGTTGTATAAAACGTTCTCGCACTTCTTCCGGTGTCAGTTCAGGGTAAAATCTTCAACCGCAGGCGATTACCTCCGCCGTCTTCGTCAGGAGCAATTGACAATCAAAACGGGTGCTGTTGTGGCCTTATATATCCAATATTCGGCCGTCTATGGGTTATATAACGCCACTATAGCACCCGTTTTGATTGTCAATTGCTCCTGACGAAGACGATGGAGGTAATCGTCTGAGGTTGGAGGTTTTACCCTGAACTGACCCCATAAGAAGTCCGAGAATGTGTTATACAATAGTGCCGTTGGGAGAGACTTCGTTCCCACTATACATTCATATGACTGACCTTTATGAGAGTTGCTTTATCAACATACTGCTGTGATTTTCCTCTTGAACTGTTTCCCCCTATTCGTTATTCTATATTTAAGAAATGTTTATTAAATATATTTGCTACCTGTGGCTCATCATTTGTAGCCCTTCCGTTCAGTTCAAAAGTGATATTATCCTGTTCTGTAACTTCTTGTCTTGTTTGTCGTTTCACTACATCCCACCCAGCCTTAAGTCTGTTGTCGAAATTACTAATTTCTGACATCATGTGCACGTTCCTTGGTTTCTTAACAACTTTTCTCAGTAATGTTGTCAGCGATAAACGACACATGGCAAGTTGATGTTTCACGCCAGCTGTCTCCGACCGTCCGTAGTGACACACTGGCTGTAACCTCTACCAGGATTCAAATTCATCAAAGCCGGTTGAACAGTCCTTCGACGATCTCGCAGTGCAAGACCCCCGCCTACTCTTCTTGCCACGCTGTCCTGAATCCATCTCGTTGCCTTTTATCTTCAGTCACTGAACTGAAACCGACTGTCTGGGCGATCTGTCGGTATGATGCCCCCACGTCCCTCATGCCAACGATTCGATGTGTGCTCTCCTCAAATCGCTTACGACAGCGGCCGGGAAAGGATGCGACTGTTTTTCTTCTACATATTTCCCCAGTACGAGCTTGGACTCAGTCTCCACTGTTCTCGCTTTCGTCTTCCTTGATTTTCTGACGTTAGGTATCACAGCTGCAGAAGGTGGACTTACATACACTACTGGCATTGAGTGACGGTGTGTCTCCTTCGCTATCGGCACTCGTTTTTTACTTTACGCAGATTCAAGAAACCATTTTCATAAAGGAGGTTACTGGCTTGAAGAAAAACCCAGAAGCCTGACGTACGAGAATTAAAACAGGTTGGACGAGCAGTTACTCTGCTTTCAAGAAAAATTATTTTAAAAATCTATCCTGTTTGTTTAGTCTAGTGGATAGCAAACGCATGATGCCCGTGTTCGCTTTTCAGCGAACCTACATCGGCTTTGAGTCGTTCGTTGAAGACGTGTTCAAAAAATCTATGGTCGTGATATTAACCACATTCCTCTGTAAGAGTGAACAACCTACGATTCTACACCGTGCCTGGGTCTCTTTTCAATCAACTCTCTCAGTTAGGACAATCTGTACAGTGAAGATGTGTCGTGAACAGAACGTACAAGACAAGATGATTGGTTCATTTACTTGATAGCGTCTGGAAGCCCTGACCTGGAAACACTTGGTCCTGGGAATTCCCCAGCAGTGCGCGTACACTTGCCGGGAGACATCGCTGGCTTTCCACTCGGGGCGAGTCGATGCTCGCGGAAAGGAACAGCTATGACGGATTCCATCCGTAGCGAAAGTCCAACTTTCTACGAGCTCTGCGTACAGTAACACACGTCCGGGAGCTATACGGAAAAGAGCTTTTGAATAAGAATCCACACCCGAAGCCATCTCAGTAAAGGGTCTCTAACGAAACACTGTCGTTTCAAGGCACCACATTAAAATTCGCAAAGGCTGCGCCGGACATCAACTCGTTTTACATGTCGATTACTGCTGAATACTCTAAATTGACCCGCTCGGACAATTTTGCCTTATCCCACATGCTATTATCTTTTCACGTTTTCTTTTATTGTAAAGTTCTAATACAGACCAGTATACAATGCATTCACTCCTAAAGGACGTACGGAAGTTAGAAGGAATGAACCGTTCTCAGCCTCTCTGAAGGAATCGTTCTTGACAATTACCTTAAGTGAATGAGACCAGCACAAAGCTCGCCAGTTTCTAATTTCAGTACTGCTCCTCTCTATTAAGGGGGGTAGGACGTCAAACGGGCCGACTTGGAGCAGGTGAGGCATCACAGGACATTGTAATTTCCACTGTCAATACTTTTACGAATAAATTCATAAAACTTTGTCAGCATGACCAGGAAGGATTCAGGATTCACACTTGTAGCAGCGGAAGTTCAAAAACACAACAAAATAATTTTTTTTTACATGTGAAATTTAATCATTTTTTCACTTACTATCGGCTGCATTTGTTGCTGTACGTACACTTTCCTTCATAAGTAAGAGAGACTGTTCGATGAATTTTGCACAGCATACAAACCATACTTACAGGTGTCTGAAACTCTAGAATCTATTTAATTTATGAAAAATGAATGAGCTGTTACGTTTTAAACTTTATGTTTAGAAAAAAATCAAATTTTGTAGTTAACTATCTCAATTTTTACCACAGTTTTTGGTAGATTTGGAAAATTCTAGAGTTTCATTCACCTGTAAGTATGGTTTGTATGCTGTGCAAAATTCATCAAATAATCTCTCTTACTGCCGGCCGGAGTGGCCGAGCGGTTCTAGCCGCTACAGTCTGGAACCGCGTGACCGCTACGGTCGCAGGTTCGAATCTTGCCTTGTGCATGGATGTGTGTGATGTCCTTAGGTTAGTTAGGTTTAAGTAGTTCTAAGTTCTAGGGGACTGATGACCTTAGAAGGTAAGTCCCATAGTGCTCAGAGCCATTCATTCTCTCTTACTTGTGAAGAAAAATGTACGTATAGCACAAATGCAGCCAACAGTAAGTAAAAAAATGATGAAATTTCATATCTAAAAAAAATTAATTTAGTTATGTTTTTGCAGTTCCACTCGTATGTGAATCCTGAATCCTTCCTGGTCATGGTGACAAAGTTTTATGGAATTATTTGTGAAAGTGTAGACAGTAGAAAATAAAATGTCATGTGGTGCCTCTCCTGCTCCAAGTCGGCCCGTTGTACGTCCTATCCCCCCTAAGAAAGAAAATTTGTCTTGCGCTCAAAAAATGGTTCAAATGGCTCCGAGCACTATGGGACTCCACTTCTGAGGTCATCAGTCCCCTAGAACTTAGAACTACTTAAACCTAACTAACCTACGGACATCACACACATCCATGCCCGAGGCAGGATTCGAACCTGCGACCGTAGCGGTCTCGCGGCTCCAGACTGTAGCGCCTAGAACCGCACGCTTGTCTTGTGTCCTGCCGGCATAGGTCACATTATAGGCGCAGCACTATCTCGGATTGACTGAAGGACGGGGTAGAAAACCGGCCTTATATTTCCAGAGAAACCATCTGCACTTACTTAATTATTCTGGCTGCTATGGGGGGCATAGCACATCTCTGTCTTTGGCCATTTCCTCAGTTCCACCCATGTCTTGCCAACTCTCTTGACCCCCTCCCCCCCGCCCCCCGCTTCCACCATTCTCTTCTATGTACATATCTCGCTCTGCCTCTCTGCTTTGTTTCACTCCAATGCGTTATTCACAGTTCCTCCGTCTGTCTCTCTTAATGTGTGCCTCAGATACCTTCGCTTCCTCTCACGTATCTGGTTTTTTACCTTACGACCCGTCTACATCTACATCTACATCCATACTCCGCAAGCCACCTGACGGTGTGTGGCGGAGGCTACCCTGAGTACCTCTATCGGTTCTCCCTTCTATTCCAGTCTCGTATTGTTCGTGGAAAGAAGGATTGTCGGTATGCTTCTGTGTGGGCTCTAATCTCTCTGATTTTATCCTCATGGTCTCTTCGCGAGATATATGTAGGAGGGAG
This sequence comes from Schistocerca serialis cubense, assembly GCF_023864345.2. Taxonomy (NCBI): domain Eukaryota; kingdom Metazoa; phylum Arthropoda; class Insecta; order Orthoptera; family Acrididae; genus Schistocerca; species Schistocerca serialis. The sequence continues at coordinate 63,251,032 of NC_064641.1, read as the reverse complement.
CAATATACTCTTCGGTGAAGGTATATTCTCGAAATTTTAACAAAAGTCCGTACCGAGCTACTGAGCGTCTCTCCTGCAGAGTCTTCCACTGGAGTTTATCTATCATCTCCGTAACGCTTTCGCGATTACTAAATGATCCTGTAACGAAGCGCGCTGCTCTCCGTTGGATCTTCTCTATCTCTTCTATCAACCCTATCTGGTACGGATCCCACACTGCTGAGCAGTATTCAAGCAGTGGGCGAACAAGCGTACTGTAACCTACTTCCTTTGTTTTCGGATTGCATTTCCTTAGGATTCTTTCAATGAATCTCAGTCTGGTATCTGCTTTACCGACGATCAACTTTATATGATCATTCCATTTAGATCACTCCTAATGCGTACTCCCAGATAATCTATGGAATTAACTGCTTCCAGTTGCTGACCTGCTATTTTGTAGCTAAATGATAAAGGATCTATCTTGTCTACATTGAGATTCAATTGCCATTCCCTGCATCATGCGTCAATTCGCTGCAGATCCTCCTGCATTTCAGTACAATTTTCCATTGTTACAACCTCTCGATACACCACAACATCATCTGCAAAAAGCCTCAGTGAACTTCCGATGTCATCCACCAGGTCATTTATGTATATTGTGAATAGCAACGGTCCTATGACACTCCCCTGCGGCACACCTGAAATCACTCTTACTTCGGAAGACTTCTCTCCATTGAGAATGACATGCTGTGTTCTGTTATCTAGGAACTCTTCAATCCAATCACACAATTGGTCTGATAGTCCATATGCTCTTACTTTGTTCGTTAAACGACTGTGGGGAACTGTATCGAACGCCTTGCGGAAGTCAAGAAACACGGCATCTACCTGGGAATCCGTGTGTATGGCCCTCCGAGTCTCGTGGACGAACAGCGCGAGCTGGGTTTCACACGACCGTCTTTTTCGAAACCCATGCTGATTCCTACAGAGTAGATTTGTAGTCTCCAGAAAAGTCATTATACTCGAACATAATACGTGTTCCAAAATCCTACAACTGATCGACGTTAGAGATATAGGTCTGTAGTTCTGCACATCTGTTCGACGTCCCTTCTTGAAAACGGGTGCTAAAGCAGCGTCACCAGGCGAAGAATGACTACCAACCAGACACACGCACGGTGCATGTAGTATTTTGTGACGCTGCTGTCCGTGTGTAGAATGGGGATGGCGCCCGATCTATCTGAGTTTGACCGAGGACAGACTGTTATGGCCGGAGTCTCGGCATTTCGTAAGCTGTAATACTTTTCGTACGTTCGAGGAGTGCTTTGGTGAGTGTCTTCAACACTTGGCGAAACAAAGTTGTAATCAAGTTCAGACGTCGTGGAATTGGGCAGCCACGCCCCATAATAAATGTCAGACGTTGTAGGCTGCGCAGACTGGTAAAATAGGACAGGCCGCAACCTGTGGCGGAGCTAACATCAGACTTCAATTCCGGGAACAGTACAAGTGTGTCTGAATACACAGCGCACAACGATGACCCTCCGCTGCCGACGACCCATGCATCTCGTAAACGACTCGCAGTTGAATCCTGCAACAAAAACACTGAGCCGGCCGCTGTAGTCGAGCGGTCCTAGGGCTTCAGTCCGGAACCGCGCTGCTGCTACGCTCGCAGGTTCGAATCCTGTCTAGGGCATGGATGTCTGTGATGTCCTTAGGTTAGTTAGGTTTAAGTAGTTCTAAGTATAGGCGACTGATGACCTCAGATGTTAAGTCCCATAGTGCTTAGAGCCAAAAACACTGACATTCTAATCTATCCTACTTCAGTGTGTTAATGACAATAGGCATTGTTCCATTTAAAGAGTTTATATTCGCACAAAAAAATGTATTTTCTATTTGATATTATAATCTGTTGAAATGTTCAAAAGTATGTGGATTCCTAAGGGACCAAACTGCTGAGGTCATCGGTTCCTAGACTACCACACTACTTACACTAACTTAAACTAACTCACGCAACACACACACCCATGCCCGAGGGAGGTCTCGAACATGCGGCGAGAGAGGCCGCGCAATCCGTGACATGGCGCTTCAAACCGCGTTGCCACTCCACTATAACCTGTTGATTGGCTAACAGTACAACCCCCTGACTACCGATCTATCTTGCGAAAACGACACATCAATAGCACTTTCCATTTTCTCCATATCTGCGGTGCAAGTTTTAGATGATCCACCCTGTATTCATTTAACCCCATGTCTTCCATTTGCGCAATGTAAGCACCCCCTACTCTTGACTATGTTTATCAAGCCGTGGTCAGACTGCGCTACAGAATATTTGTTGGGTCAATGTTATGTACAAAAGAGGCACTTTTCGGGGCATTTTTCTGAAGAGAACATTTGTATGCGCTAAGAAGATTAGGAAAAAGAAACCAGTTTGGTACTGTATCGAGTGCGACTGATAGATTGTGATCATCTCTGCAAATTATCGTCAGCCAACATGAATTGCAGCTTCCGCTAGATGGTGTGGCGGTGGCGCTACAAAGATGTTACGATTCCTTGTTGCCGGCTTAAAGAAGGTCGCTTCCAGTCTTGGTCGGCAGTGAGATACATGCTTAGGCCCAAGAAAAGACAGTTATTCTGTGAGTAGTGCATGTTCATATGTTCAGCGGTGCCGTAGTGACATCGCCTACCTACAAGTTGCATGGTGATTATCTTAACTGGAGTTGCCACAATTCTGTCAGTTGTGGTGACAAAGTCTACTGACTACTACCGTCGGAGGGTTAATAGTTTCTAACTACAGTACAGAACCGCGTCTCCGCCATTATTTGATGACTTCAGTGTGGTGTACTGGAGCGAATCATGTTCCGTTCGGCGCAGGTCGTACCTGGCACTGTGTGTGCGTTTTACATTCTGTAGCGTGTTGGCCATTGAAGATGGTCACAGGTTGTGTGAGCTAATCTGAGCCTGTTGGCGAAATCATTCGGCTGAACTCATAAAGGTGAGCATCGCCTGTGTTCAACACTTTGGCGTGTAATAGTATATTCAAATGATAATGCTCCAGCCACTATATTCTGCTAGATACTTGTTTCAAGTTTTTTAAAGAGTTATGTTGTTTTTTATTGTTAAACCGTTAGTCATATTATTATGAGTTTTCTTGCAAGTGGTTAGGAAGAACTGCACTTGTGCAGTCATCAGCTTTTCAAATGGTTCAAATGGCTCTGAGCACTTTGGGACTTAACTTCTGAGGTCATCACTCCCCTAGAACTTAGAAATACTTAAACCTAACTAACCTAAGGACATCACACACATCCATGCCCGAGGTAGGATTCAAACCTGCGAGCGTAGCGGTCGCGCGGTTCCAGACTGTAGCGCCTAGAACCCTTCGGTCACCCCGGGCGGTCATCAGCTTTTACGCTACCTGTTGTGTTTTATAAAATAGTACCATGTGCTCAGTTATCACTTAGTCGTTCTAGTTTATTGTAATTGCTTGCATCATTTCTGGTAGTGAACTATTGTTCCGTCACCAGCTTTTGCGCTAACTGTTGTGCTTTATGAAACAGTTCTGAGTGATCAGTTTTTCATTTGTTTCATGGTAAATGCTTTTGTCTTCTCTGTTACTGAACTAGAATTGTTTGGATACCCTAATGTTAGCCGCACGGGCCGTGAGAAGGTGCCCTAGACAGCGCTGCTACTCCGCGCGGTAAGCGAAATCACTCTTCTGCTTGGATAATTAGTCGATCTATTTAGTGTCAGGATGGTTTTGATCGATGTTCGCTTGCAGTGATAAGTAGTATCATGCGACACTTTTACAGTGTAATCTTTTCTCTGATTTAGTTCTATTATCTAATAGTTGTGCCTATGAGCGGAGACGAACACTGAACTGTGTTCCCAACTGCTATGATGAAACTGTTAAAACTAATATTACCCAAGAATTCAAATTAACTTCTTTCCTGCTATGATTACTGATTTCAGTTCCTGTGACAGCTTGGTCAAGCTCGTTCAGTTTATGTAAACGATTAAAGGGTTAATTATTTTTCAACTACTTCTGAAGTGTTTATAAAACAAAATTTGAAATAAAGGTTTGTCAGACCGGTTTTAATCAGTTTTTTTGGTTGCCTGTTTCCTTCCGTTCACCTAAATCCTCGCTAGCTGTTTCAGCTGACACAGCAAGTGATTGACCTCGGTCCAGGTGGCAGGTACTATAGTGTCAGATTAATTATTAAGAACGAGTAGAAATAAAAATAGCAATTTAATAGGAAGCATAATTGCAGAAATTTGTACTGCGCGTAGCAGTTAGCAGAAATTTAATAGAATACCGGCCAATATGCAATTGTTGAACAGAAATCACTCTTGGTGTACTATAATGCTACAGCTATTGTAATATTACTGGCTTATTCAGCCATCATATTAGGCTCCAGGAAGCTATTCCCATGGCAGTGGAGATGGAAGAAGCATAGAGATGACGCAGTGTGGGATGAGGTACCGGTGACAGATGTTAGATTCGGTACCATTCCCGTGAGAAAGACCGCCTGCATGATGCTGCTGCTCTGTGATTGGCTGCTGTGTTCGGCGGTAGGGCGACAAAACGTTAAACTTTAGTTGCTATTATTAATTAAACCTATCATCCAAATTACTTCATTTTTTTAAATAAACATCTCTCAATAGCCAGCTATCAATCTGTCATTTGAAAATTATTAAAATCAAAGTATTACTAAAACAAAAGCCTGACGATATTACTGCCGATGCACTTCGGTGGCGTTCGGGTCACGCCTTGCTGGCTTGGCGCGCGAAGTGTTTCGGGCAGTCCGGCTCTCCAGTTCTGACCGTTCCAGTAGACAGACATTTTGTCTGTTATAGCAGTGTTTGTTTCATGCAATTTTATTTACTACAGTTCCGACCGTTGCTAGGTACAGACATGTTGTCTTTGATAGTAGTATTTGATTCATGTAATGCCGGCCTTGTGGCCAAGCGGTTCTAGGCGCTACAGTCTGGAATCGTGCGACCGCTACGTCGCAGGTTCGAATCCTGCCTCGTTCATGGATGTGTATGACGTCCTTAGGTTAGTTAGGTTTATTTAGTTCTAAGTTCAAGGGGCCTGATGACCTCAGCAGTTAAGTCCCATAGTTCTCAGAGCCATTTGAACCATTTGATTCATGTAATTTTATTCTCCAGTTCTGACGGTTCCAGTAGACAGACATGTCGTCTGTGGCAGGATGTATTTCATGTTATTTTAGCCAGATAACGACTGTGGAAATATATGTTCAATACTTTGTGATCAAGAATAGTTTCTCGTGTCTATATCAATAAAAACACGTGTGGCATCCCAAATGAGTTATAGTTTATTCGCAGCAGCAGTTCCTTGCGAAGTTAGTTTCAGCCTCAAGAAAAAGAATCCACGACCTGCGTGCTGTTTTCTGCGCTGGGGACATCATCATCATGAAGACAGCAGGTTAGTGAAGTTAGTGAAGAACTCATGTATTCCACACAGGGCAGTGCACAGTACAAATGTGCTCAGTGACACGTCATCTGCAGTAATGCAGAGGAGGTAAAGAAGGATGACAGTATTAACACTATCTCCTTTTTTCTTGCCGTACTCCTGTAAACAGGCACGAGTTGTGTGTGTGTGTGTGTGTGTGTGTGTGATGCTGTAAACAGCGCAGAAAGAATTTCCGCAGACGATTCCGTAATGAAAATGACGATTGCTTTCGGAGGGAAGCAACAGATAACTCACACATTTCGATTTGGCTTTTCACCCTTGGTGAGCTTAATATGAGAATGAGTTAAAGACGTGTACCATATATAACTGTCGAAAACAAAGTAGTTCAAAAGTAATTTCGCGTTAGCAAAACTGCATCGTAGCTCTCAGAAATTTACTTGATGATTAGGCCACAGCCTTAAGCTTAGTAATTGTGGTTGTTATCTTGTTATTATGAGCGGATACCGTTATCTCTTGATAGTGCAGATCCGTTCTTTTTTTTTGTCAGCTAAGCTACGAGAACGTTGCCAGCCATTCTTGAACTGCTATTACAAGATGTCTGTACGGATTCAGTTCGGCAAATACTTTTTTCGCAAAAATATTTTTCGTGGACCTGTAGACTTTCTATTATGCATCTAATGTGTTTCTTAATTCGCTTCCGCTCTATATGTATTTTTATTATTTTATCTCCAATTCTGGAGACCATCCGAGCCAATGCTACTGGGATTTTACTGGGTGATTAATATCCAGTAGAGGCCTTATCATTTAAAGCGTGTGTTTGTAACGCTTGGTTGTTAGTTTCAGACATTCTCTGCTCTGGAATACTCTATTGCTACAGAAGATGATATAGTGAAGGTGGGGCACGTGAATCAGATGTTTTGCCACAAACGCCAATGGTATTCCATTCACAACGTCTTGCTATACTGCGACAAGCATCACACACACACAAACAACTCGTGCCTGTCTAAAGTTTGTTTCCCCGAATGATAATGATACCAGTTGGACGTAGAATGTTTTGGTCGTGCAAAGCATGTTCAAGCGACATTCCGTTTCTACCCAGGCCTGCTCCAACATATCAATACTGTTGATGCCAACTATCCTGGTCCTGAAGCTAAGGAACTGAAGATCACTGACGTCACTGCCTTGCACAGGATCCTTTTCGAAACCCACTAGGAAGAATCGAGACTGTCTGTGGTAGTCTGTAGACCAGCCGCATCCTGAGAAAGTTTTATCGAGATGACACCAACTACCGGAGCTGAGTGGGATGGGCCATCCTTTTGTTGAAAACAGTATTTTTGCTGAAAAACATCGAGTGAGGGTCAGTGATCAAAGTATCCCACAGTTCCTAGTATCAGCCACGTGTTCTGAAGACAACGTGTAGTTCAGCTTTGAATTCATACACCCAACTCTGAGGTTCCACTACACACGACGTTAGTCCAGACCTTTATTTATTTATTTATTGTTCCGTGGGACCACATTAAGGAGAAGTCTCCATGGTCATGGAACGAGTCAATACATGAAACTACAACACGATTGTAGAAACAGATAAAATGAAATATAAGAAACATATTCAGTTGTAGATTGTAGAAACAGATAAAATGAAATATAAGAAACATATTCAGGCGACACGTCGTTAGTTTAAATAAATAAAATCAAGAACGTAACACTGGAATTTGCTTAATTTTTTAGCTCTTCCAGGAGCTCCTCGACAGAGTAGAAGGAGTAAGCCATGAGGAAACTCTTCAGTTTAGACGTAAAAGCGTTTGGGCTACTGCTAAGATTTTTGAGTTCTTGTGGTAGCTTATTGAAAATGGATGCAGCAGAATACTGCACTCCTTTCTGCACAAGAGTCAAGGAAGTGCATTCCACATGCAGATTTGATTTCTGCCTAGTATTAACTGAGTGAAAGCTGCTAACTCTTGGGAATAAGCTAATATTGCTAACAACAAACGACATTAAAGAAAATATGTACTGTGAGGGCAATGTCAAAATTCCCAGACTATTGAATACGGGTCGACAAGAGGTTTTCGAACTTACACCACACATAGCTCGAACAGCCCGTTTTTGAGCCAAAAATACCATTTTTGAATCAGAAGAATTACCCCAAAAAATAATACCATATGACATAAGCGTATGAAAATATGCGAAGTAGACTACTTTTCGTGTTGAAATGTCACTTATTTCAGATACTGTTCTAATGGTAAATAAAGCGAACAAGATCCTGAACATGGGCTTTCCACAACAGCTTACTATCTATCCGTACGCCTAGGAACTTGAACTGTTCCGTCTCGCTTATAACATGCCCATTCTGTCTGATTAAAATATCAGTTCTTGTTGAATTGTGAGTTAGAAACTGTAAAAACTGAGTCTTACTGTGATTTAGCATCAAATTACTTTCCACAAGCCACGAACTTATTTCATGAACTACATTATTTGATAATGTTTCAATATTACACACAAGATCCTTCACTACCAAGCTGGTGTCATCAGCAAACAAAAATAGTTTTGAATCACCCGTAATACTAGAAGGCATATCATTTATATAAATAAGAAACAGCAGTGGCCCCAGCACCGATCCTTGGGGAACGCCCCATTTAACAGTGCCCCATTGGGACTGAACATCTCAATATTGCGGAGAATTACCTTCTGCTTTCTGTTCTTAAAGTAAGAGGCGAACCAATTGTAAGCTACTCCCCTTACTCCATAATGTTCCAACTTATGCAGTAATATTTTGTGGTCAACACAGTCAAAAGCCTTCGTTCAATCAAAGAAAACACCTAACGTTCGCAACCTTCTATTTAATCCGTCCAAAACCTCACAGAGAAAAGAGACTATAGCATTTTCAGTTGTTAAGCCATTTCTAAAACCAAACTGTACATTTGACAGCAAATTATGTGTATTTAAGTGCTGCAGTAACCTTGTATATACAACCCTCTCGATAAGCGAATTGTAAGCTACTCCCCTTACTCCATAATGTTCCAACTTCTGCCGTAATATTTTGAGGTCAACACAGTCAAAAGCCTTCGTCAAATCAAAGAAAACACCTAACGTTCGCAACCTTCTATTTAATCCGTCCAAAACCTCACAGAGAAAAAGAGACTATAGCATTTTCAGTTGTTAAGCCATTTCTAAAACCAAACTGTACATTTGACAGCAAATTATGTGAATTTAAATGCTGCAATAACCTTGTATATACAACCCTCTCGATAACTTTAGCAAACGCCGATGGCATAGAAATAGGTCTATAATTATCAACATTGTGGTGTCACCGCCAGATACCACACTTGCTAGGTGGTAGCTTTAAATCGGCCGCGGTCCATTAGTACATGTCGGACCCGCGTGTCGCCACTGTGTGATCGCAGACCGAGCGCCACCACAAGGCAGGTCTCGAGATACGGACTAGCACTCGCCCCAGTTGTACGGACGACTTTGCTAGCGACTACACTGACGAAGCCTCGCTCCTTTGCCGAGCAGTTAGAATAGCCTTCAGCTAAGTCCATGGCTACTACCTAGCAAGGCGCCATTAGCCTTACATAGCAATTGATACTTATCGTATAAAGCATGTCTCATCAAGAACGATGTGTACAACAAGGATGGATTAAAGTTAAGTATTCCAAAAGCTACGTACTTTTCTTTATAGCATTCATTACGTATCCTGTTTCAGACCTCACGCCATCCTTCGTGTGTTTATAGCGTGCATTGCGGCCCCCTCAAATCACACTGTGTCGGCACTTCTGTCGACACATCAAACATTATCCCTGTCTCCCTTTTTATAAAGTGGCTTCACTACCGAGTACTTTAATCAGCCAGGAAACCGACGACTCCTAAAGGAAAAGTTACAGATATGGGTAAGTACTGGGCTAACATACATGGAACAATACTTCAGTATTCTGCTAGATACCCCGTCATATCCATGAGAGTTCTTGGTCTTTAGTGATTTAATTATTAACTCAATCTCCCTCTTGTCAGTACCTTGTTATTAGTGATAGAATTAGATGTTGTTCTTCATTTTTTACCTCCGTTTCGGCCGGTGAGCGACCAGGTGAGTACAACCGAATCTTCTTTACGTCGGTTCCATTACAGAGAGTGTTATGTTCCGAACACACCGGTACTTGGATGAGTGCACCAAAGGAACTTTAGGATACATGTCGACCATCAGTGAGTGCCCGTCATCCCCTTTAGGTGATATTATAAACAAAACTCCACCCGAAGATAACATGAAGGCCCAACGATATCGACTGGCCACCGTGGCTTCCCCAGCCCGCAGGCATCAGTGGTTGCGGGTATGCAGGGGCATATGGTCAGCACACCGGTCTCCTGGCTGTGGGTCAGTTTACGAGACCGTTAGGCGAAATTGGGAACACTTATATTGTGAGCCATGTATCTCCTTACCCTTCAGTGTTGCGACTGCTTTATCTCAGTTTCATCAGATTAGTAAACTGTTGTTAACATTTTTAGATGCATAAGATGTCTGACGTACTGAAAGATTTGAAAGAAAGGCAGATATGGTCCACCACAAGTCTTAAATGCATGTCATGCTGTTTAGAATAAAGAAGCTAATGTAGAAAAAGTAAGGAAGGGTGAATGAAGTAACTACAGCAGAAAGAAACAAGATTAACAAAAGGGATTTTCGAACAGTAGATTTAGAAGAATAAAGTCGTAAATACTGCACTGATGTGGACTAGAATTTATGTGACAATACGCGGAATAGCACTAAGCAGCTATCCCCAATCGTTTCATAAAGCAAACGATAGTTCCCGTCGAACGCAATTGGTTTGATTTTTCACGAAGGTTTCAATGTTATGAATAAGAACTTCCCAGAGACATCCAAGAACTAGGCTCTCATATTTCACTGACGATTTTTTTCATATTACTTCGAAGGGTAGGTCTGCGATTCCAGAGCTTTTGTTTGGAGAGAGGGAACAACTGAAACGTGCCCTTAGAAAAATTATACACGACTGTGCTTAAACTGACACACAATATTTTTTAGCGCAACGCAATCTGACTTTCAATAATCCCTACAAAAGAATGGCCCTGACTAACATTAACCTATACCTTTCACAAATCACTTACCTCACAAAAATCTTCGTTACTCGAACTACTGCAATACAGCGAGCGCCACTACTGCCAGCTAAATAAAAGATTCAAACTACTGAAGGCATTTACTACTGATAGGCATAGTTAGCAAATGAAAGATTTTGATAGAGAACAAACAATGTATTTACCTCAATAGCGTTCAAAAGTCATAATGTATATAGCAGTTCATGACATCCAGTCTTACAAATTTCAAAACTCCGCCATCTCTCTCCCCACATCCACCACTGCTGGCGGCTCACCTCCAACTGCCCAACGCTACGGGCTGTTAACATCCAGCTGCCCAACACTACAATGGCAGACAACAATGCAAACTAGCCACAGACTGCACACAGCACAGCTAGTGATTTTCATACAGAGCGCTACGTGGCGATACCAATATAAGAACCTAAACAGCCTACTTACACGATAATACAATCATCTGCTGCTTGTCGACTGCTAGTCAACATGCTTGCATTCTTCTAACCCCCTCGAACCTGATCATTTTCGCCAGAAAGAAAACAACTTCAGACATTAACCAGAACCATTTCTCTTGGCTCATGTACATGATTTCTTTCATTAGAAGGGATAAAATGCGATCTATTCTGCCAGTGCATAAGACGTTTTGTTTGTTCTACGAAACCTCAGCCGAAGATTCAGTAATTTTGATTTTAAGAGGTCACTATTCATGTAGCACAAATCTGGAGGTGATAAACTTTGGCATCGAACGTCATATAATATTGTTCTGCTTGGCACCACACAGTACTCACAAATTGCTGCCTTGTTGGTGGAACAAAAAACCCATTTTGGAAACTTCCTATCGTCGTTTTTTTTTTTCAAACGCAGCTGAATAACCTCACCTAGGAAAAAGTTAGACGAGAATCAGTATCTCGAAACAAATTTTGGATAGTTACGTTGGCGCAATTATACAGTGACTTTCCCCAGTCACTTCAGACTCAGCTTGTAACAATGTGCAAGTAAGACTGCCACACGTTATTAAGTACGGGAAATACTGAGCGGCTAGAGGGAGGGGGGGGGGGGGGATGGCAGGGGCGGAGAAAGAGAACGCTGGGAGTGGCTTATAAAACACGACGCACAAGGGCATCAAGCACAGCACTTAGGTAGATAAGTGTTCGCTTTTGGAATCACAGACAAACAGCGGCAATAAACAAGGCGAAAACCTTTATGTCGTGGAGTATCTCTGTGCTCCACTTGTACCGATGGCACGAGTGATAGTCGGACGTTAATGGGGCTGAACGGATTGCTTTGCACGTAATCCTATTTTGGAAAGGAAGCTATACTGTAATGTATCTGCTCCAAGCCGGTAGGGACTGATTATCGAAACAGTCATTATTCAATCGGTATTTCAGAACAGACGGTAATTATATCTGCTTTAAGTGAGCGACAAGAGACCGAATTAGTCGTTGAGAGGAGGATAAATATAGGTAGGAATTTACGGGAGGCGTCCCAATTTACACAAGAGGTAGAATACACCATTTGTTTCAGTCTGAGTGGGGGTGGCCGTGTATCTCCCGAAATCCGAAAAAAGATTTCACTGCACGGAATATTTAGATCTGTGATTTTAAAGGATTTATTTTGTCCGTTGGTTTTGCAAGCAGCAGCTAGAGACTCTTTATTAGTTTTAGAGGATACTTGTGATGTAATTGAATACATGACTGGAAATAGAAAGAAGGATCCTTTATTGTATGATTATATGATAGCGGAACAAACACTGGTAGCAGTTACTTCTGTAAAATATCTGGGAGTATGCGTACGGAACGATTTGAAGTGGAATGATCATATAAAATTAATTGTTGGTAAGGCGGGTACCAGGTTGAGATTCATTGGGAGAGTGCTTAGAAAATGTAGTCCATCAACAAAGGAGGTGGCTTACAAAACACTCGTTCGACCTATACTTGAGTATTGCTCATCAGTGTGGGATCCGTACCAGGTCGGGTTGACGGAGGAGATAGAAAAGATCCAAAGAAGAGCGGCGCGTTTCGTCACCGGGTTATTTGGTAACCGTGATAGCGTTACGGAGATGTTTAATAAACTCAAGTGGCAGACTCTGCAAGAGAGGCGCTCTGCATCGCGGTGTAGCTTGCTCGCCAGGTTTCGAGAGGGTGCGTTTCTGGATGAGGTATCGAATATATTGCTTCCCCCTACTTATACCTCCCGAGGAGATCACGAATGTAAAATTAGAGAGATTAGAGCGCGCACGGAGGCTTTCAGACAGTCGTTCTTCCCGCGAACCATACGCGACTGGAACAGGAAAGGGAGGTAATGACAGTGGCACGTAAAGTGCCCTCCGCCACACACCGTTGGGTGGCTTGCGGAGTATCAATGTAGATGTAGATGTAGAAATAATGTCATTAGAACAGTTAATTCCTTGAAACTGGAAATAATGTCATTAGAACAGTTAATTCCTTGAACTAAATTATATACTGTGAGCGATGTATGTATAGATGTGTGAAAAACCATCTACCTATATCTTAAAATTCTGAAAGAAATATTTTTAGATTTAATAAGTTCTTCTATCAGATCCTACAATCGTTCAAAATTTTTTGAGTCAAAATTTGACCGAAAATTTAAGTCTCCACGTCTTTAGCAGTAGAAATGACGTCTCACAAGTGCCATATTCAACATCTTCAGGTTCTGGATACTACTTAAAATCAGTATGTCTGTAAGAAGTATGCTGTCAATAAAAGGAAACTACAATTAACGAAATTTTTTGTAGTTGTCATAAAGTACCATAAATCGTCCCCCCTCCCCTCTCCCACTGATGGTATACGTTATGGAAAATCCATTGGTACTGCTAAGATTTGGCTAAAATGGTTCAAATGGCTCTGAACACTATGGGACTTAACTTCTAGAACTTAGAACTACTTAAAACTAGAATGAGATTATCACTCTGCAGCGGAGTGTGCGCTGATATGAAACTTCCTGGCAGATTAAAACTGTGTGCCCGACCGAGACTCGAACTCGGGACCTTTGCCTCTCGCGGGCAAGTGCTCTACCAACTGAGCTACCGAAACACGACTCACGCCAGTACCTCGTCTCCTACTTAAACCTAGTTAACCTAAAGACATCACACACATCCATGCCCGAGGCAGGATTCGAACCTGCGAACGTAGCGGTCGCGCGGTTCCAGTCTGTAGTGCCTAGAACCGCTCGGCTACCCAGGCCCGGTGCTAAGATTTGTCTAAACAATATTTTCAGCTTCTGGACCTTACTTACACATTACTATATATTTAAAAATTATTTTGTTAATAAAATCAACAATAATTAACGAATTTCAATTTTTTGTGGTGGTCATAACATTCCCTCGCTCTCCCCCCATTACCGTTGGTAGTATAGATTATTGAAAATAGTTTGATATTGCTAGGGATAGTAACACATTAAAAATATATAACACAGTTTATAATAGAATTTGTGGAGGGGTGGGGATAGGAAGAGTTTCAACAAGTTAGTATTGTCGATTGGAATTACGAGAATATGTAATTTTCAAAAATATATATTACGAACTATTCGAACAAGATAAACGAAGTCTAATGTGTCTAGGTTCATAGTCCGGAAGAGGTTGAGACATATTACAAGCTCTTTCAGCATATTTCATTATTTCACAAAAACTTTGTGGTATTGCTACTGAAAAATCTGTGATTGACCTTCCGGATTCAGTCACTAATCGTAATTAAACACGTTCATTACACTGATATAAAAAACTGTATAGGAGTCTAAGAATCGTTAAAATACTACCAACACATTATTCACGCATCTAGGTAATTTAATGTCGATATAATTGTTATATGAGTCAAGAGCTTTATTACGATCCCAGTGACGCCAAGTTAGCTTTGATGAACTACGAAAGATGGCGAAAGTGATATAGCTTTATCGCTGAAGTGAGGCGTTCACAATGGCTCAGTGCTTCGGAAAACGCTCACTAGTCATCTTCAGGAGAAGTGGAGGCCTTCTGACATCTGCAGCCAGACGACACTTGTCTTAAAGTTGGGAAAGTGAGTTCTGGGAACTCTGAGCAGTCTCCGTGGTTTTACCCAGCTGACAATGCCGGATTATTCTATCGCTGAGAAGTTTTATTAGAATCCTGATAAGTTAGCAGATATCATCAACCTATTCATATGGGCGTAGATCAAGTTTGCTGTCACAGTTATCTTCCACCATTGTCGTAGCATTCCCGAACATGTCACTGTGTGTTACGTATAGCCGACGGAAGAGGACTGCAGCGACACCTTGTGGCTCAATGCTGGGGGTAACAACATAATCAGCTTTAAGCTCATGCAATGTACGTTTTCCTGTGTTACTGGCAAGTTAAGTTTGGGTATGATTTCCTCTTTTTTCTGCCAAATTCCTTTTCTATAGACCTCCATTGGTCAACTCCTGCTCTATTCTTACCACCACTATTCGCATTCGGGTGGACGACCGCTCAAACCCGCGTCTCGCCATCCAGATTTAGGTTTTCCGTGGTTTCCCCAAATCGCTTAAGGCAAATGCCGAGATGGCTTCTCTGAAAGGTCAATGCTGCTTTCCTTCTCAAAATCTATGTATGAAATCCTAAGGGACCAAACTGCTGTTGCCATCGGTCTCTACACTTACACACTACGTACACCAACTTATGCTAAGAAGACCACACACACCCACGCCCGAGGGAGGACTCGAACCTCCGGCGGGAAGGGCCGCACAATCCGTGACATGGCACCTCTAACGGCGCGGCCACTCCGCGCGGCCTTTCTTTCTCCATCCTTCCCTAATCCGAGCTTGCGCTCCGTCTCTAATGAACTCGTTGCCGACGGGAAGTTAAACATTAATCTCCTCCATCTTACCACTACGGTATTAGATTGGGAGACCTTGGACGCCTCTCATTTTCCTGCCATTTATCATCCTTATTTTCTTCTATCTGGACGCCCACATATTTAGCGCGACTTTCTTCAGTCTATATTCAACAGTGGTACCTGTTGTGGACTGGCAAGACAGCCAATCCACTATGACAGGTAGCCGAAAGGCACGCGTTTAAGCTCATGCAGGATGGCGTGAGGTCTGGAACAGGACAAGGTCTTTATAGTAGCAAAAATAGTACGTAGCTTCTGGAATACTTAACTTTAATCCATAATTGGTGAACATCGGTCTGACGGTACATGCATCACAAGATAAATAGCAATTGATAACGGTGCCTTGCTAGGTCGTAGCAAATGACGTAGCTGAAGGCTATGCTAACTATCGTCTCGGCAAATGAGAGCGTAATTTGTCAGTGAACCATCGCTAGCAAAGTCGGCTGTACAACTGGGGTCGAGTGCTAGGAAGTGTCTCTAGACCTGCCGTGTGGCGGCGCTCGGTCTGCAATCACTGACAGTGGCGACACGCGGCTCCACAAACGGACCGCGGCCGATTTAAAGGCTACCACCTAGCAAGTGTGGTGTCTGGCGGTGACACCACAGTACCAGCCCGTTCGTGCTGAAAAATACCACTTACTTTGCATATAATATGTGCTCGTGATTTCAAATGTTACCACCTAGGTGAGTAGAGCGATATGCCCGGAATATCATACTGATTACCAGTCAATCAGACTCAAGGACTCTGTCTAAAATTCGAGAAGAAGAAACAGAGAAATAAAAGTAGCTGCATAAGAACAATGAGATGCAGGGCATAGTCTGACTCACTACAACAGGATCTACGACCATCGAATGGGATATCCTCGGCATCTGTGACACACTCAACTGCCGATAATACTAAACCATTCGACTTCTCTTGAAAAAACTATAGATCAACATCTATATCTATCTCGTATTTACTGACTGTCGGAAAACATTTGATGCTGGGCAACCACGAAACCGATTAGAAACGCTAGTGTCTGTTAGAAGTACATGAGGTTCTGGAGTCATATATACGAACAGAGCAGATGAAGATTTCAGTTGCCGAAGGAGTTCAAGGGGTCATGTGCTATATCTAGTTTTCCCTAAGCGTGGTAAATGTATTCAAAGGCTTGTACTGGGAAAGGAGAGGGATCAAAGTCCATGTTCAGTAAAGATATCTCTTTGACTTTACGGAGGCGATATTCTGCTTGCCCTGCACCTGAAACATCTCTCACCTGCTGCTGACGTCGTACTCATAAGTGAGCACCTGACAGAACTAAAAGCAATGATTCGAAGAACTGAGATTTTCCTTTTCAGCAGTTTATTTGGAAATATTTATGGCAAAAACTGAAGCCCTGGGTCCGGACAACCAATCAGTTGACATTTTCCATGAAGTTACTGACGTAGTCTCTGAAATACTGTTGCCTTTAGCCATAAACTTCACTAGGGGAAGACAACCAAAAAAGACAAAAATTCTATGAAGAATAGGCTTGAAACAGGTAGCATTCACAAACGATCAGTTCATCCTGACCAATAAGGATGTTCCAATAAACCGAAAACCAAAAACAGAGAATACCTGTCTCCTACCTCTAACAACATGTGATCTACACTCATGCTCATAAATTAAGGATAATTGTAGAATGTGGTGCCACACAACGTGGCACTACACAAAACTGGCGCCAATAGCATAGGCACGTAGGGAACACACACGACACAGTCCACGGTATTGGTGATAAGTTGAGAAAACCGTCCCCAAACACATCTGCTACAAAGCGCCACTGTTTCCTGTGCATCTACCCCGACATCAGTATAGTATATGATCACCATGCACACGTAGACAGGCCGCACAACGGGTTGGCGTACTGTGGATCATGTAGTCGAGCAGCTGCTGGGGTATAGCCTCCCATTCTTGCACCAGTGCCTGTCAGAGCTCGCGAAGTGTCCTAGGGGTTTGAAGACGTGCATACGTCGATAGAGAGCATCCCAGACGTACTCAGTGGGGTTTCGGTCTGGAGAACAGGCAGGCCACTCCAGTCGCCTGATATCTCGTGTTTCAAGGTACTCCTCCACGATGGCAGCTCGGTGGGGCCGTGCGTTATCATCACTGCACCCCTGAAAAGGCGGACATATGGTGCAAAATGACGTCCCAATACACCTGACCTGTTACAGTTCCTCTGTCAGACATACAGGGGTGGACTTTCACCAATCATAATCCCACCCCACACCATCAAACCACGACCTCCATACAGGTCCCATTCAAGCACATTAAGGGGTTGGTATCTGGATCCTGGTTCACGCCAGATGAAAACCCGGCGAGAATCACTGTTCTGACTGTAACTGGACTCGTCCGTGAACATAACTTGGGACCACTGTTCCAATGACCATGCACTGTTTTCTTGACACCAGGCTTTATGGACTCTCCTGTGACCAGGGTCAGTGGAATGAACCTTGCAGGCCTGCGGGCGAATAAACCATGTCTGTTCAGTCGTCAGTAGACTGTGTATCTGGAGACAACAGTTCCAGTGGCTGCGGTAAGGTCCCGAGCAAGGCTACCTGCAGTACTCCGTGGCTGTCTGCGGGCACTGATGGTGAGTTATCGGTCTTCTTGTGGTGTTGTACACTGTAGAGGTCTCGTATTGTAACACCTGGACATGTTTCCTGTCTGCTGGAATCGTTGCCATAATCTTGAGATCACACTTTGTGGAAGGCCCGTGTTTCGAGCTGCTGTGTTTGTCCAGCCTCCAGTCGGCCTAGTGTTCTACCTCTCATAACGTCTTCAATATGTGTTCTTTGAGCCATTTTCAATACACAGTCTCCATTAGCATGTCTGAAAACGTCTGCACACTTACTCGCTGCACCGTACTCTGACATGCACCAACACACCCCTGCACATGTAGACTGCTGCCAGCGCCACCGTGCGACGACCGCACGTCAAAGGTACCGCGTGGTCAAACCCCGAGGTGATGTAAAACCGCAAACTGCCCACCAGAGCGTTGTTTCACCATGTATCAACATTATCCTTAATTTATGAGAATTAGTGTAGAAATATTGGCCCTGACAATTTTAGTGCCCACAAATTCCAGTGTACTCAAGGGGAGATGTCTCAACGGTATCAAGACGACTGTTTGAACGTAAGTGGATGGATAACGATTGCAGAAGAATGAGAAGAAGAAGAAATCATATAAGCTAATAGAACCAACGGGCAGTGGACTGAGATATCGCTCAGTTCGTTGTTGGGTGGGAGGTATTAATACGTATATCGTCCTTTTCATCCTAAAAGCAATAAAATCATAAGGCGTGTGGTTCAAAACAATCTGATTAGCTTCAAAAGCACGGCAGTAAAACGGCATTCGGAGATGCTTTGACGAAGCTTCGTACTGTATTTAACGATGGTCTGGCGATATCTCATTGGATTTGGACAAGGTTGGTGATAACTTGTGTAGCGCTGCTGCTAATGGTGGTTGTGGATAATCAGTCCAGAAAAGGGCTTAACGTAACACAAGGAACGATGCTTTATTTCTGTAATAGCGAGCAATACACAACACATTAAAGCCGGGTTCACACACGTAACTGATGTGAAGCCACAGCTTGTGGGCGCCGTGAGCTGCCGTTCACACAGGACGCCACAAATTCTACGTAGTTTCACAGCTTTCAACATGACGTGAACTGAAAACGTATGTGCGTGTATTAATGCTGTAGTGCAAGTTACGTCATAAGAGCTGTGACAGGAGATGAATACAAGAGAGAAGAAGCCCAGATGTTGGATCCGAAATTAGATTTCGCGCAGGATTAAGTCAGGAGCCACAAACGCATTTACAAGAGAAATAACACTCGAGGACGAAAATGCTGTCTTCTATGGCATACTAAACAACATATGGTGTGCAAATACCATCTGCAGACATGCTGCTCTACCAAGATTTTGTAATTTTATCGTGTTCGTTGATGTATACGTTTCGAATAACTAATTTTTATTTTAACACCTGCCAAATTACTTGTACACTCGTGAACTATTTCCCGCATATAACCCACAATTTATTATTGCTTGGTCTCAGAAATCACGAAGTATAAGATTCGCTTTTTTGGTTAAACATTAAGTTTATTTGCTTATTCACCCAAAAATCTTTCAAGATCGTGGTGTACATCATTGGTTTCTAAATATTGTGCACACACACACACACACACACACACACACACACACACACACACACACACAAGCGCATGCACGCACTGCGACAGAAAATTAAACGTACGTTGTTGTTCTTGTAGCAGCAGAAGCTGAGGAAGTGTACCTGCCAACCACTGTATTGACTTATTTCAATTGTAAATTGAAAACACATTGAAATCTAACGGAGTACAGCAGCAATTATTCCACGATAACTGTGACAGAATGCTCTTGTTTCTAAATACAGCCACAAGAGAACATTGGTGGAAGGAAAGTGGCGTAACAAAGTAAAAATCATATTTAACATTTTGTGGCATGACCAAAGTTCCGTCTCTTACGCTGTTCCACTGAAAACTGGGAGTTCACACATGCAACTTAATTATTCCATTAGCTGTGGCGACAGTTTTCTTGCGTGTGTAAACACGGCTTAACAGTGATTCGGGGTCAGAGAAGCTCCAACATCTGCGATGTTGTCCTCATACTGCGATATCCTGCCCATCCTAATCAGGAGGAAGAGAGAGAGAGAGAGAGAGAGGGGGGGGGGGGGGGGTAGATTAACTAGCTGAATGGACTGACTCATCCTAGAATATTGGTAAAGTATGTAGGAGCCATACCAAACAGGACTAACAGAGGATACTGAATGTACACAAAGATGGGCAGCACGTATAGTAACAAGTTCATTTGACCCATGGGCAAGGGCTACGAAAATATTTAAAGATGGACCTGACAGACGCTTGAAGATGGGGCCAACTAGCTCGCGAAATCCTAGTTGCAGTAGAAAGAGTGCCGTCTCTAGGAATGTGCTGCGGCCTTCTATGTATCGCATCCACAAGGCCACTAACTACAACATGCAGAGGGGCATTTAAGTAGTCATTCATCCAGCGCTTCATAATCGAATAGATTAACTAATTTACCAGACAGACGAAACTTTAATTCACATCATGTAGAAATAGAGTAGTAAATTCCTACTTGTGTTGTGCTTTGCAATATTGACAGCCTGCAGTCTTTGCATCTTATATGGCTCCACGAGCACACAATTTTCACGACGCACTACACCACTGATGTATGTTAAGTTCATTAGTTGCTCATGGGGATTTTGTATAAATTTGTTCTACAGTAGTTCGGATACGCTCGAAACTTTTGTGCCATGTACCGATAACTCATGTTTTTATATTTACACATGAATCGCCTCGACAGTCAACCCTTTTATGTTTACAAACGGGTATGGAATATGTATGAATTTTCAGTGATATTTAATATCCAACCACAATTTTTCCGACGGCATTGGCATTGGGTTATTGAAATTAATCAATTATGAGAGTTGAAAATTTGTGCCGGGCCGGTACTCGAACACAGACCCTCCGCTTGTAAGCTGGGTTTAAAGTCTAGTCGACATCAAAGTCATTAGAGAATCAGCACAAGCTCGGACTGTGTCAAGGGTGGGGAAGGAATCGGACGTACCCTTTCAAAGGCATTTGGGGAAATCGCGGGAAACGTAAATCTGGATGGCCGGACGCGAATTTAAACCGTTATCCTCCCGAATGTGAGTCTTGTCCCAACCACTGCGCCACCTCGCTCGATCCTGCTGGCCTAGGACGGTTGCATTAACCGGCTCAGCCATCCAGACATGCTTCCCGACCGATCCAAATTCTCAACTCGGCATAGTCCAATGCAGGATCCCTGACCATGTACCACTCTCGTGCAGCAAGACCTGTATTCCCGAGAGAGGAAACGAAACCTGATGCTCATCCGTACAGAAGGAACCACGTTTTGGCTGGCAGGCCTGTAGAAATATTACATGTACACTGAAGAGCCAAAGACACTGATACAAATCCCTAATACCGTGTATAGCCCCCACGAGCACGCAGAAGTGCAGCAACGCAGCGTGGCATGGACTCAACTAATGTCTGAAGTAGTGCTGGAGGGGACTTACTTCGGGAATCCTGCAGGGCTTTCCATAAATCCGTAAGAGTACGAGAGGATCGAGTTCTCTTCTGAACAGTACGTTACAAGGCATCCCAGATATGCTCAAGCGGAAGTGTTTAAATTCAGAAGAGAGCTCCTGGTGCCAGTCTGTAGCAATTTTGGACGTGTGGGCTGTCGCATTGACCTGCCGGAATGGCCAAGTCCGTCGGAATGCACAATGGACATGAATGGATGCAGGTTCAAAAATGTGTGTGAAATCTTATGAGACTTAACTGCTAAGGTCATCAGTCCCTAAGCTTACACACTACTTAACCTAAATTATCCTAAGGACAAACACATACACCCATGCCCGAGGGAGGACTCGAACCTCTGCCGGGACCAGCTGCACAGTCCATGACTGCAGCGCCCCAGACCGCTCGGCTAATCCCGCGTGGCTAATGGATGCAGGTGATCCGAGAGGATGCTTACGTACATGTCACCTGTCACAGACGTATCTAGACGTATCAGGGGTCCCACGTCACTCCAACAGCACACGCCCCACACCATTACAGAGCCTCCACCAACTTCAATAGTCCCCTGGTGACATCCAGGGTCTACATCTACATCTACATTTATACTCCGCAAGCCACCCAACGGTGTGGGGCGGAGGGCACTTTATGTGCCACTGTCATTACCTCCCTTTCCTGTTCCAGTCGCGTATGGTTCGCGGGAAGAACGACTGCCGGAAAGCCTCTTTAATTTTACATTCGTGATCTCCTCGGGAGGTATAAGTAGGGGGAAGCAATATATTCGATACCTCATCCAGAAACGTACCCTCTCGAAACCTGGACAGCAAGCTACACGCGCTCGCCTCTCTTGCAGAGTCTGCCACTTGAGTTTGCTAACATCTGCGTAACGCTATCACGCTTACCAAATAAACCTGTGACGAAATGCGCCACTCTTCTTTGGATCTTCTCTATCTCCTCTGTCAACCGGACCTGGTACAGATCCCACACTGATGAGCAATATTCAAGTATAGGTCGAACGAGTGTTTTGTAAGCCACGTCCTTTGTTGATGGACTACATTTTCTTAGGACTCTCCCAATGAATCTCAACCTGGCACCCACCTTACCAACAATTAATTTTATATGATCATTCCACTTCAAATCGTTCCGTACGCATACTCCCAAATATTTTACAGAAGTAACTGCTACCAGTGTTTGTTCCACTATCATATAATCATACAATAAAGGATCCTTCTTTCTATGTATTCGCTATACATTACATTTATCTATGTTAAGGGTCAGTTGCTACTCCCTGCACCAAATGTCTATCTGCTGCAGATCTTCCTGCATTTCGCTGCAATTTTCTAATGCTACAACTTCTCTGTATACTACAGCATCATCCGTGAAAAGCAGCATGGAACTTCCGACACTATCTACTAGGTCATTTATATATATTGTGAAAATCAATGGTCCCATACCACTCCACTGTGGCACGCCAGAGGTTACTTTAATGTCTGTAGACGTCTCTCCATTGAGAACAACATGCTGTGTTCTGTTTGCTAAGAACTCTTCAATCCAATCACACAGCTTGTCTGATATTCCGTAGGCTCTTACTTTGTTTATCAGGTGACATTGCGGAACGGGATATCAGGGGTCCACGTCACTCCAACTGCACATACCCCACACCATTACAGAGCTTCCAACAGCTTGAATAGTCCCTTGACGACATGGATTCATGCGGTTGTCACCATACCCATACATGTTCATCCTCTCGACTCAGTTTGAAGCGAGACTTGTCCGACCAGGGAACACGTTTCCAGTCATCAACAGTCCAATGTCAGTCTTGACAGGTCCATGCGAGACGTAAAGCTTTGTGTCATGCAGTCATGAAGGGTGCATGAGTGGGCCTCTGGCTCCGAAAGGCCATATCGATGATGTTTCGTTGAATGGTTCTCACGCTACAGTTCTTGATGTCCCAGCATTGAAATCTGCAGCAGTTTGCGGAAGGCTTGCACTTCTGTCACGTTGAACGATTCTCTTCTGTAGTCATTGGTCCCGTTGAAAAATTGTTCAAATGGCTCTGAGCACTATGGGACTTAACTTCTCGGTCATCTGTCCCCTAGAACTTAGAACTACTTAAACCGAACTAACCTAAAGACATCACACACATCCATGCCCGAGGCAGGATTCGAACCTGCGACCGTAACGGTCGTGTGGTTCCAGACTGTAGCGCCTAGAACCACTGGTCCAGTTCTTGCAGGATCTTTTTCCCGCCGCCACAATGTCGGAGATTTGATGTTTAACCAGATTCCTGATATTCACGATACGCTCGTAAAATGGTCGTACGGGAAAATCCCCACTTCATCGCTACCTCAGAGATGCTGTGTCCCATCGCTCTTAAACTGACTATCACACCACGTTCAAAGTCACTTAAATCTTGATAACCCGCCATTGAAGCAGCAGTAACCGTTCTAACAACTGCGCCAGAAACTTGTTGTCTTATAATGGCGTTGCCGACTGCAGCATCGTATTCTGCCTGTTTACATATCTCTGTATTTGTATACACATGCCTATACCACTTTCTTTGGCACTTCAGTGTATAGACATGTTACTGTTCTGTCGGAGATCTCTGACGGAACAGACACCACATGCATGTACACTGAGGTAACAGAAGTCATGGGATAGCGATATGCACACGTACAGATGGCGGTAGTACTGCACACAGAAGGTTTAAAAGGGTAGCACATTGGTGGAACTGTCATCCTTTACACCTCCCACAAGCTTGATCCTCCCCACCTGTTTGTCTCTCCCATCCTCTCTTGCCCCAACCTGCTGCCATGCCTGCTCTCTTGCGTCCCACCATCTTCACACTCTCCACATCCTTGCCCAAGGTGGCTTCCGCCAACTCCCCCTTCCTGATGATGTCCTCGTTCCCTCCATATACCCCTCATATCAGATCTAATCCTCCCCTTCTCTTCCTTCCCCCTTTTCCTCCAGGGCTCCCTCTTTCCTTCCTCACCTTCCTTTCTCCCTCCCCCCTCCTCTCTCCCAGTTTCCCACTCCCTCCCCCTCCTCCCTCCCTGGGCTTCCACATCCAACCATACCTTCTCTCTTCCCCTCACCCTCCCTTTCTCCCATTGGCTTCTTCCCCCCTCCTTCCCCCCTGCCTGTCCCCTCCATCCCTTCCTGGTGACAGGTCCCCCACCCCTTGTGTTCAGTGTTCTCAGGGCCGAAGATTGTCGCCAGTGTTTTGTGCAACCGTGTGTTTCGTCGTTACTGTGCGTCAGCGGTCTCTTTGGTGTGCTCCTTCTTTCGGTGGACAACTGAGTGCCTTCGTTTGGGTGCTCTGTCGACCTTGCTTATGTGTCATGTGCTGTCCACTGGGCGCCTCCATCACATTCTTATGTATACCAACTGTTTTTAATATTCATGGGTATCTGTTTTTATGTCTTCCTGTACGAATTCTGTTATTCTATAGGCCGAAGAGCGGCGTCTGTAAGCCGTTGCCGGCCCCTCTTTGTATCAAAGGGACTTGCAATAAAAGAAAAAAAAGCGGAACTGTCATTCGTTCTCAGAAGATTCATGTGAAATGTTTTCCGACGAGATTATGGCCGCCCCACGGAATTGACAGACTTTGAACGCAGAATGGTACGTGGTGCTAGGTGCATGGGCCATTCCATCTCTGAAACCGTTAGCGAATTCAATATTCGGAGGTCCACAGTGTTAAGAGTGTACAGAGAATATCAAGTTCCAGGCATTACCTCTGACCACGGACAATGCAGTGGTCGACGACCTTTACCTAACGACCGAGAGCAGCTGCGTTCGCGCAGAGTTTCCAGTGCTAACAGACAAGCTAAAAACACTGCTTGAAATAACCACAGAAATCAATTTAGGACGTTCAACGAACGTATTCGTTAGGACAGTGCGGTTAAATTTGGTGTTAATGGGGTATGGAAGCAGACGACCCATAGGAGTGTCTTCGCTGACAGCACGACATCGCCGGCAGCGCCTCTCCTGAGCTCGTGACGATATCAGTTGGACCCTAGACGACTAGAAATTCGTGGCCTGCTCAGATGAGTCCCGATTTCAGTTGGTAAGGGCTAATGGCTAGGGTCGAGGGTGACGCAGACCCCACGAAGCTATAGTCCTAAGTTGTCAACAGGGCACTGTGTAAGCTGGTCGTCGCTCCATAATGGTGTGGGCTGTGTTTACATAGAAGGGACTGGGTCCTCTGCTCCGACTAACCGATCACTGACCGGAAATGGATCTGTTAGGCTACTTGGAGAACATTTGCAGCCATTCATGGACTTCATGATCCGAAACAACAATGGAATTTTTACGGATGACAATGCGCCAAGTTATCGGGCCACAATTTTTCGCGATAAGATTTGATGGACATTCTGAACAATTCGAGCGAATGATTTGGCCACCCACATCGTCTGACATATATACCCTCGAACATTTATGGGACAGAATGGAGAGGCCAGCTCTTGCGCAAACTCTTGCACCGGCAACACTTCCGCATTCTGTAGGGGACTTCCAACGACTTATATATCAATAGTAATTTGGGAATGTGGGTCTCACGGGAGGCGTGCCAGAGATAAGTACTTGCAGTCGTACTGTCCTCTGTGTCCTCGCTGGCTCAGATGGACGGAGCGTCTGCAATGTAAGCAGGAGATCCCGGGTTCGACTCCCGGTCTGGACACATATTTTCAACAGTCCCCGTTGACATATATCAACTCCTGTATACAGCTAAGGGTATTCATTTCATTGTACTGATTTACTTGAAAATTCATTCCAACGACTTGTTAAACCGTGCCATGTTGAGTTGCTGCACAGGGCAAAAGAAAGTTTGACACTATAGTAGGAGGTATCCTATAAATTTTGTCACGGCAATGTACATCTGTGCAGAAAAGGCTTCATTCGTAAAGAAGGAAAGTCCTAAAACACATAGCGTAACATCTGCATAAGCATGTTGCGTAACATTAGTAGGAACGACTGTGAAGTGCCACTACGGTGAGTCCATTTGTGAAGTTGTGGTCAGCAACTAAGATTAGGGATTGTCGTACTGTCGACGAGAACATTGGAGATGGTGCAAACGCTCGAAATGAGTAATGGCAAGACAGGACATCGCCTGTGACATTGACAAAGGAAATATGCCGCCATTCTCCAGTGGATTGTGGCAAGCACCAAAATCTTAAATGAGAACGACTGCGCGGGGTTCTGAACTCTCCTCCCCCGAATGCGAGTCCGCTATCTTAACTACTGCGCCACTTGGGTCGACACGGGCGTGATCAGCTCGTAAGAGCTTATCAGCGTGATGACTCTGTTATGATGGCAGGTTCTCGATAAGACACGTCAAGCGTGTTCATTATCTTATGCGGGGAGAGGGATTAATATCTGAGTAACGCGCCTCTGACGCCTGACCGGAAATACGGGAACTTGGGGTGGTTGAAGATTTAATCTGTTGTTTACACATTTTACATTACAGCAGCGAATATCAACGGGAGAATTAGGGGCACCATGAGAAAGTATCAAACTTAAATGTCTCGAATGACAGTGGAAGAAAGTTAGCTCAACGTCTGGATGTTCCTGTAAAACCCTGTGTGCGAATTAAACATCTTGAAAGATGATCAATAAGCTACTTTCTTTTATTTGGTGCTAGGTGTTATCCAGAATTATTCAGTTAGTTATTAGTCTTAATTTATTAGTTACAAAAGCATTGAAAACTGATCTCTTGCAAGTTTAGGTGTTCTACGAAGGTCTGTAGAGTTCCACTGGGTCCTAAGATCTTCTGGCATTTTCCACAGACGCCTACTCATGTCACTGAGACTCCACCAGTAACTCTAGATGTCGAAAACTGTAGATTTGACACATTATTGTTCGTTAAAATCACCCTCTTTCCACTATCACGCCTAATGGTCATGCTTGAAACTTACTAACCTGTACTCTATCCTTATAGCGATCAAGCAACTTGCATGTGAATCTTATCAGACATTGAGTCGAAACAAGGCCCTAGGAGTAAACAACATTCCATTAGAACTACTGACAGCCTTGGGAGAGCCAGTCCTGACAAAACTCTACCATCTGGTGAGCAAGATGTATGAGACAGGCAAAATACCCTCCGACATCAAGAAGAATATAATGATTCCAATCCCAAAGAAAACAGGCGATGACAGATGTGAAAATTACCGAACTATCAGTTTAATAAGTCACCGCTGCACAATACTAACGCGAATTCTTTACAGACGAATAGAAAAACTGGTAGAAACCGACCTCGGGGAAGATCAGTTTGGATTCCGTAGAAATGTTGGAACACGTGAGGCAATACCGACCTTACGACTTACCTTAGAAGAAAGATTAAGGAAAGGCAAACCTACGTTCCTATACAGGGAACGAAAGGTTATTTACAGTTCGTACAGAAACCAGATGGCAGTAATAAGAGTCGAGGGACATGAAAGGGAAGCAGTGGTTGGGAAGGGAGTGAGACAGGGCTGTAGCCTCTCCCCGATGTTATTCAATCTGTATATTGAGTAAGCAGTAAAGGAAACGAAAGAAATATTTGGAGTAGGAATTAAAATCCATGGAGAAGAAATAAAAACTTTGAGGTTTGCCGATGACAATGTAATTCGGTTAGAGACAGCAAAGGACTTGGAAGAGGAGTTGAACGGAATGGACAGTGCCTTGAAAGGAGGGTATAAGATTAACATCAACAAAAGCAAAACGAGAATAATGGAATGTAGTCGAATTAAGTCGGATGATGCAGAGGGAATTAGAATAGGAAATGAGACACTTAAAGTAGTAAAGGAGTTTTGCTATTTGGGGAGCAAAATAATTGATGGTGGTCGAAGTAGAGAGGGTATAAAATGTAGACTGGTAATAGCAAGGAAAGCATTTCTGAAGAAGAGTAATTTGTTAACATCGAGTATAGATTTAAATGTCAGGAAGTCGTTTCTGAAAGTATTTGTATGGAATGTAGCCATGTATGGAAGTGAAATGTGGACGATAAATAGTTTAGACAAGAAGAGAATAGAAGATTTCGAAATGTGGTGCTACAGAAGAATACTGAAGACTAGATGGGTAGATCACATAACTAATGAGGAGGTATTGAATAGAACTGGGGAGAAGAGGAGTTTGTGGCACAACTTGACTAGAAGAAGGGATCGTCGGTTGGTAGGACATGTTCTGAGGCATTAAGGGATCACCAGTTTAGTACTGGAGGGCAGCGTGGAGGGTAAAAATCGTAGAGGGAGACCAAGAGATGAATACACCAAGCAGATTCAGAAGGATGTAGGCTGCAGTAGGTACTGGGAGATGAAGAAGCTTGCACAGGATAGAGTAGCACGGAGAGCTGCATCAAACCAGTCTCAGGACTGAAGACCACAACAACAAGAGACTATATGACAGTAGATAAAAAGTAGACACCGTTTTCATTTATGGCGAATGTCGCCAACCCGTTATAGCGGTGGTGCAAGCTAGAAAGTACTCTGATTGTTGCAAGCCCTCATGATCTGTCTTTGCGGACATTATACAAAATTCAAGAAACTGGAAATGTGAAGTGTAAAATACGCCTACGACAAAGAACATCACTTCATGAGGGAAATGCAAGTAACATTTTCGCAGCGGACAAACACAATCAGTATATCACTAATTACCTACGAGATAACTTGAATGGGCGAGTGAGATCAGCCGAAGCAGTGATCTGCGGATACTGTCTTCCAACGGTTTTCATCTTTCCACAGTTTGCTCCATCAACAGCTTCATGCGAATGTCCTTCAAAATAGGTTACAGGTGTCCTGGCGTTGCCTAGCAAAATTTTTAGCACTGTACCGTTGCTATGCAAGATTTTGTTTGCGAATGAAAGAAAGTTTAAAAGCTGATAATCTTCGCAATATGCAGTATGGCTGACAGAAGTACATAAACGATCTTGGTGTGTGTTTCTTAAGAATCGCCATATTGGTCCTTGTTTTATTAGTGCGGCTCTGAATAGCCACATGTACCTACAGTTCCTAACAAAAATCGTGCCGCAGTTGTTGGAACGCGCGCCATAGGACATAACGCAGCTCTTGTGATAATTGCAAATATATTAGCCTCTGGCTGCAAGGATAATAGATATGGGGACTGCCAGTCCCATGTTCACATAGCAAAGTTTTCCAAATATAGATTTCATCGGTGCGTAGATAACATAACAGCATTACTCGTGTACTGCATTTTACACGTTGTTAGGCGTATCGGCTGCTAGATCATATTGAAGTTCTCGTGCTTAAGTGAGATTATTCATTTAATTACAATTTCTCATAGTCATAGACCACATGTTAAGCCAATAATATTTTCTACGTTATGTGTGTTAATGTACATTTAGCCGTTATAAACAATCTCTGTGATAAAAACGAATAAATATTACTCCGAAGTGGCCCTAAGGTATAGTAAAATGCTGTTTTATACCCCATAGTCTACATAGTCAGGGGCTAAAATCAGGTGAATGTTCACCAAAATCCCATAGAAATTATTTTGTTGAATTCTTAGCATGATCAGTCATGATAATACACAAAATATTAATAGTTATATTCTTCGCCTTACGTTTGTTGAATATCATGTAGTGTTCAAAAAATGGTGCAAATGGCTCTGAGCACTTTGGGACTTAACTTCTAAGGTCATTAGTCCCCTAGAACTTAGAACTAGTTAAACCTAATGAACCTAAGGACATCACACACATCCATGCCCGAGGCAGGATTCGAAACTGCGACCGTAGCGGTCTCGCGGTTCCAGACTGCAGCGCCTAGAACCGCACGGCTCATGTAGTGTTGGCTACCAACTTTCAGTTAAGGACCTTTTACACTGGGTGTGTGTCTTACACTTTTTATAAATAGCAACCATTTATGGAGTTTACGGAAAAACCAAGTGAATAATATTGTGGAAGGGCAACGGATCGTAACAAAATACTATTCCGTGCCCTGTGGGCCGCATAGTAATGTGTAAGTACGTAACTGATTAGAATAATAGTTACTAGAATCAATAGAAACCAATTTGTTTTATACATGTTGCAGTTATCGTACCTGGTTTTTATGTATCAATTTGGTGATTTAACATCGATCTTGAGGGGATTAGCAGGAACGTCACCATTTTCTTCTAGCTGGAACTTAGGTCCGGCTGAAGCTTAAGCCATCCGTGCCTGTCTCATGTTTTTGTTCCTTTCAGCGAAAGTATTTGGCGATGTGTTATCGTGCCCGAAGGATAGCTGCATTGTACATGTCGAGCGATTCATCGACTTCAATCCGTACGCACTAAAGCATGCACACGTTCACGTACATTAGGCTTTATTTCCTTTATCTGAGACATTAAAATAGTTCTCATCCCCTTTTTCTGGCCAAGGTTTTCCAAATGTAAATCCCTGTGTCTCGCTCCCGGCCCGCTGGGGATTTGTGTGAAAGGAACAGAACGCAACAATGGGCCGTGTCTCAGCCAACTTCCAGCGTTGAGTTGAGTGTTGGACCAGTTCGATGGTCTGCGCTTTCCCCCGACTTCAAGCGTTAGAACTGTTACAATGGGCACTGTTTTACGCTGCAGGCATTCTAATGCAGTGACGCTTCAGCCCCGTATCATGTAAGCCTGCTAAACCATTCGATATGATATTTGGAAGTGTGCGGCAGTTCATGATCCGAAGACTCCCGTGTGCAGAGAAGCAAGCGAATAGTTCCTAGTTCTGTTCCTGTCTTAAACTGGACTACTCTGACGTGTCTTCTACAACACAACCTTTCCGCTAATTCCAATTTTGTAATACTAAATGCGTGACAGGAATATAACCTTTGGGTACAAATTCCTCATTCCAAAACAAGAAAAACAATCTAAAATTATTTGTTTATAAGTTTGCACAAACTTCTCGCAAAAACTTATGAACGAAGGATTTTGGAGTTATTGCCTTAGTTTGGAGTGAAGAACGTGCCTCCATGGGTGATATACATGATACTACCTGTGTGTAGGTTGTAGAGAGTTTCGGGGAGAGCATAAGGGAACAATTGACAGGAATGGGGGAAAGAAATACAGTAGAAGAAGAATGGGTAGCTCTGAGGGATGAAGTAGTGAAGGCAGCAGAGGATCAAGTAGGTAAAAAGACGAGGGCTAATAGAAATCCTTGGGTAACAGAAGAAATATTGAATTTAATTGATGAAAGGAGAAAATATAAAAATGCAGTAAATGAAGCAGGCAAAAGGGAATACAAACGTCTCAAAAATGAGATCGACAGAAAGTGCAAAATGGCTAAGCAGGGATGGCTAGAGGACAAATGTAAGGATGTAGAGGCTTGTCTCACTAGGGGTAAGATAGATACTGCCTACAGGAAAATTAAAGAGACCTTTGGAGAGAAGAGAACCACTTGTATGAATATCAAGAGCTCAGATGGCAACCCAGTTCTAAGCAAAGAAGGGAAGGCAGAAAGGTGGAAGGAGTATATAGAGGGTTTATACAAGGGCGATGTACTTGAGGACAATATTATGGAAATGGAAGAGGATGTAGATGAAGATGAAATGGGAGATAAGATACTGCGTGAAGAGTTTGACAGAGCACTGAAAGACCTGAGTCGAAACAAGGCCCCGGGAGTAGACAACATTCCATTAGAACTACTAATGGCCTTTGGAGAGCCAGTCATGACAAAACTCTACCATCTGGTAAGCAATATGTATGAGACAGGCGAAATACCCACAGACTTCAAGAAGAATATAATAATTCCAATACCAAAGAAAGCAGGTGTTGACAGATGTGAAAATTACCGAACTATTAGTTTAATAAGTCACAGCTGCAAAATACTAACGCGAATTATTTTAGACGAATGGAAAAACTGGTAGAAGCGGACCTCGGGGAAGATCAGTTTGGATTCCGTAGAAATGTTGGAACACGTGAGGCAATACTAACCTTAAGACTTATCTTAGAAGAAAGATTAAGAAAAGGCAAACCTACGTTTCTAGCATTTGTAGACTTAGAGAAAGCTTTTGACAACGTTAACTGGAATACTCTCTTTCAAATTCTGAAGGTGGCAGGGGTAAAATACAGGGAGCGAAAGGCTATTTACAATTTGTACAGAAACCAGATGGCATTTATAAGAGTCGAGGGGCATGAAAGGGAATCAGTGGTTGGGAAAGGAGTGAGACAGGGTTGTAGCCTCTCCCCGATGTTATTCAATCTGTATATTGAGCAAGCAGTAAAGGAAACAAAAGAAAAATTCGGAGTAGGTATTAAAATTCATGGAGAAGAAGTAAAAACTTTGAGGTTCGCCGATGACATTGTAATTCTGTCAGAGACAGCAAAGGACTTGGAAGAGCAGTTGAACGGAATGGACAGTGTCCTGAAAGGAGGATATAAGATGAACATCAACAAAAGCAAAACGAGGATAATGGAATGTAGTCAAATAAAAATCGGGTGATGCTGAGGGAATTAGATTAGGAAATGAGACACTTAAAGTAGTAAAGGAGTTTTGCTATTTAGGGAGTAAAATAACTGAAGATGGTCGAAGTAGAGAGGATATAAAATGTAGACTGGCAAGGGCAAGGAAATCGTTTCTGAAGAAGAGAAATTTGTTAACATCGAGTATAGATTGAAGTGTCAGGAAGTCGTTTCTGAAAGTATTTGTATGGAGTGTAGCCATGTATGGAAGTGAAACATGGACGATAACCAGTTTGGACAAGAAGAGAATAGAAGCTTTCGAAATGTGGTGCTACAGAAGAATGCTGAACATAAGGTGGGTAGTTCACGTAACTAATGAGGAGGTATTGAATAGGATTGGGGAGAAGAGAAGTTTGTGGCACAACTTGACTAGAAGAAGGGATCGGTTGGTAGGACATGTTTTGAGGCATCAAGGGATCACAAATTTAGCATTGGAGGGCAGCGTGGAGGGTAAAAATCGTAGAGGGAGACCAAGAGATCAATACACTAAGCAGATTCAGAAGGATGTAGGTTGCAGTAGGTACTGGGAGATGAAGAAGCTTGCACAGGATAGAGTAGCATGGAGAGCTGCATCAAACCAGTCTCAGGACTGAAGACCACAACAACAACAACCTGTGTGTTACGCAGTTAAAAATTGTCGTCAGGATATTCTACTGGCCACGTCGTGTCATTACAATCAGTCCCTCCTGTTGTTTGATATCCACTTCATTTCTTGACAGCTTTGGCACTTTATCTGTTCCAACAGAAATTTGACTATTTTATTCCTTGGCCTCTCCTGGTTTTCTTTCCAATTCCTTTCCTTCCAGTCAGTCTGTTAAAAATTTATTGTGTCTCAACAAATATTCAGAAAGTTTTGATTCCATTTTTTGGATCGTTGCTATGAGATGAGACTTCTCTGCTCATTGATCTCTTTCAGAATACCTTGACTGGTTTTTCTTTCTGTTCATCTGGTCCGAGTTAGCTTCTCTAAAGTCACATTTCCATCGCTCCTAAGCGATGTCCATCTAACTTCGAACGAGTCCAGCTATCATACCCATATATAAGCACTTTCCAGATGAATATCATCTTCTAGTCTAATGAAGTGAATGGAAATTCAGAACACTTTAACGCCAATAGTTTTCCTTCCGGAGATATTCATAGGTTTTCCGACGATAAGCTTAAATGAATAAGACGATAATGGGATCCTTGTCTTGTCTTACATCTGTTCTAATTTTGGCTTTTCATTGTCCTCCTTTAATCTCTGCCATGTCGTTTAATGTTAAAAATTACCTTGCGGAGAAAACAAGGGCGTTATCCACGTAGAATGTCGAAGAGAATTAATCTCCAGGAAATTATGGAATATGTGCCGAAAGGTGACAAGGCATATTGCTCCAATTACGGAGGGATGTTGAACGTGACATATAAGTTTTTGTCTGGAATCCTATACAGAAGATTAGACTCATTTGTGGAAGATATATTGGGTGATAATCAGTATATTTTTAGGCCTAATAGATCAACTATGGACCAAATATTTGTACTGAGACAAAAATAGCTCTGAGCAATCTGGGACTTAACTTCCGAGGTCATCAGTCGCCTAGAACTTAGAACTACTTAAACCTAACTAACCTAAGAACATCACACACATCCATGCCCGAAGCAGGATTCGATCCTGCGACCGTAGCGGTCGCGCTGTTCCAGACTGAAGCGGCTAGAACCGCTCGGCCACTCCGGCCGGCTGTACTGAGACAAATGCAGGAAAAAGAGAATGAATGTAATACAGAATTCAACAATATATGCCTGAACTTAAAGCAACCATTCGATAGTCTAAATAGGGAAGAGGTGTTAGAAGATATAATACTGCTTGGCATACCAGCCTAATATATTTCGCTTATTAAGGCAACTTAGGCGGGTTCCAGGGCAATGGTAAGAGTGGATAAGGGATTAACCGACTTTTTAATTATCACTAAAGGAGTTAGACGAGGTGATGCTCTTTCCACGATGCCTTTCAATTTGACCTTAGAAGCAACTATAAGAAAACTGCAAATTTCTGGAAACATAGGTATAAGAACCACACAGTTGGCTGCATACAGTGATGACGTTGCAGTTATTAGCAGACGAGGAACGTCATTGGAGAGGGTACTGATGAAACTGAAAGAAGCCGCACGGCACACGGGACTTGAAATTAATGGACCAAAAACTAAATATATGAAAGTCCATAGAACAGGGCACAGTAACCTGGATAACTTGCCAGCAGCAAGTTTTAATTACCAACATGTAGAGGATCTTGAATACCTATGGGCTAATGTTGATGATCTAAATTCCGTGTCTACTGTTTCAGTGATAATAGGTGTCATCGTATATTGAAAAAGCTAATGACATCTAGGATTGTAAACCGACAGCTCAAAATGACTGTATACTATGTGATCAAAAGTATCCAGACACCTGGCTGAAAATGACTTACAAGTTCGTGGCACCCTCCATCGTTAATGCTGGAATTCAGTATAGTGTTGGCCCACCCGTAGCCTTGATGACAGCTTCCACTCTCGCAGGCATACGTTCAGTCAGGTGTTGGAAGGTTTATTGGGGAATGGCAGACCATTCTTCGTGGAGTGCTGCACTGAGGAGAGGTATCGATGTCGGTCGCTGAGGCCTGGCACGAAATCGACGTTCCAAAATATAGCAAAGGTGTTCTATAAGAACCAGGTCAGGACTCTGTGTAAGCCAGTCCATTACAGGGATGTCATTGTCGTGTAACCACACCGCCACTATGAACATGTGCTCGATCGTTTTGAAAGATCTAATCGCCATCCCCGAATTGCTCTTCGATAGTTGGAAGCAAGGAGGGGCTTAAAACACCAATGTAGGTCTGTCCAGTGGTAGTGTCCCATAAAACAACAATGGGTGCAAGCCCCCTCCGTGAAAAACACGACCATACCATAACACCACCGCCTTAGTTGGCACTACACATGCTGGCAGATGACGTTCACCGGGCATTCGCCATACCCACACCCTGCCATCACCACATTCTGTTCGTCAATCCACACAACGTTTTTGCACTGTTCAGTCGTCCAATGTTTACTCTCCTTACACAAAGCGAGACGTTGTTTGGCATTTACTGGCATGGTGTGCGACTTATGAGCAGCCACTTGACCATGAAATCCAGGTTTTCTCACCTCCCGCCTAACTGCCTTAGTACTTGCAGTGGATCCTGATGCAGTTCGGAATTCCTGTGTGATGGTCCGGATAGATGTCTGCCTATTACACATTACGACACTCTTCAACTGTCGGCGGTCTCTGTCAGTCAACAGACGAGGTCGGCCTGTACGCTTTTGTGCTGTACGTGCCCCTTTACGTTTCCACTTCACTAACACAGCGGAAACAGTAGACCTAGGGATGTTTAGGAGGGTGGAAATCTCGCCTACAGACGTATGACACAAGTGACACCCAATCACCTGACCTCGTTCGAAGTCCGTGAGATCCGCGGAGCACCACACACTGCCCTCTCACCCTGTCTAATGTCTACTAAGGTCGCCGATATGGAGCACCTGGCGGTAGGTGGCAGCACAATGCACCTAATATGAAAAAGTATGTTTTGGGGGTGTCCGGATACTTTTCATCAGATAGTGTTTATAAGGTTATGATTAGATCAGTGGTTACACATGAATGTGAAGCATGGACGTTAACCAGCACTGATGAACAACAACGCAGAACATTTGAACGGAAAATTTATGATGGGAACTGAAACAATTATTGTCCTGGAGAGGAAGGACCAATTATGAGTTGGATTATTTTATGCAAGGAGCTAATATTGCACGAATACTTAAAAGTAAAAGAATAGCCTGGCTGGCTCATGTCCTAAGGATAGAGAACAAAGAAGGTCTTCCAATGGAAACCGACAGGAAGAAGATAAAAAAGAAAGAACTCGCAAGCGATGGCTGGACGATGTGGATGAAAACATCAGAGCCCTAGAAATCAGAGGACGGAGAAGGAAAGAAAACGAGAAGGGAGAATGGAAGGAGAATTCTTAAGGAGGCAAAGACACATGCAGGGTTGTGAAGCCACAAATATACAATACTGGCCATTAAAATTGCTACACCACAAAGATGACGTGCTGCAGACGTGAAATTTAACCGACAGGAAGAAGATGCTTTGATATGCAAATGATTAGCTTTTCAGAGCATTCACACAAGGTTGGCGCCGGTGGCGACACCTGCAACGTGCTGACATGAGGAAAGTTTCCGACCGATTTCTCATACACAAACAGCAGTTGACCAGCGTTGCCTGGTGAAACGTTCTCATGATGCCTCGTGTAAGGAGCAGAAATGCGTACCATCACGTTTACGACTTTGATAGAGGTCGGATTGTAGCCTATCGCGATTGAAGTTTATCGTATCGCGACATTGCTGCTCGCGTTGGTGGAGATCCAATGACTGTTAGCAGAATATGGAATCGCTGGGTTCAGGAGGGTAACACGGAACGCCGTGCTGGATCCCAACGGCCTCGTAGCACTAGCAGTCGACATGACAGGCATCTTATCCGCACGGCTGTAACGGATCGCGTAGCCACGTCTCGATCGCTGAGTCAACAGATAGGGACGTTTGCAAGACAACAATCATCTGCACGAACAGTTCGACGACATTTGCAGCAGCATGGACTATCAACTCGGAGACCATGGCTGTGGTTACCCTTGACGCTGCATCACAGACAGGAGCGCCTACGATGGTGTACTCAACGACGAACCTGGGTGCACGAATGGCAAAACGTCATTTTTTTCTGATGAACCCAGGTTATGTTTACAGCATCATGATGGTCGCATCCGTGTTTGGAGACATCGCGGTGAACGCACATTGGAAGGGTGTATTCATCATCGCCATACTGGCGTATCACCCGGCTTGATGGTATGGGGTGTGGGTCTACCCTTCATTCGATCCCTGTGGAACCCTGCATTTCAGCAGGATAATGCACGACCGCATGTTGCAGGTCCTGTACGGGCCTTTCAGGATACAGAAAATGTTCGACTGCTGTCCTGGCCGGTACAGTCTCTAGATCTCTCACCAATTGAAAACATCTGGTCAATGGTGGCCGAGCAACTGGCTCGTCACAATACGCTAGTCACTACTGTTGATGAACTGTGGTATCGTGTTGAAGCTGCATGGGTAGCTGTACCTGTACACGCCGTCCAAGCTCTGTTTGACTCAATGCCCAGGTGTATCAAGGTCGTTATTACGGCCAGAGATGGTTGTTCTGAGTACTGATTTCTCAGGATCTATGCGCCCAAATTGCGTGAAAATGTAATGACATGTCAGTTCTAGTATAATATATTTGTCCAATGAATACCCGTTTATCATCTGCATTTCTTCTTGGTGTAACAATTTTAATGGACAGTAGTGTACGTTGTGTAGTGTTAAAACTTACCTTTCGGAGAAAACAAGTGCGGAGGATGTTGAAGAGAATACGGGTACGAAAAAGATACGTAACGCTTGTAAGCTAAGTTATTTATAGTTATCATTAGCAAGCAGATGGGTAATGATTTGCAGTAATGAAGAATCCCTATTAGCCAGTGTTGGTGAACAGAGAAACGGAACGGAAACGATAGAAATTTTCGGAGAAGACGCTCATACGCATGTGAAGAAAATGGTGCTGGTCCGTGGAGCACGCCGGCCCGGTGACTGAGTAGCGGCAGTTCCGGTGGCTAGAGCCGCGGACCACAAGAGAAAGCGGACGCCCGTGGCCAAGGAGGGCGCCAGCCCGCACTTCCTGGACCTTCGTGGCTTCTCTCCTCGTTGCAGCCAGGTGACGCACGTTGTGACAGCTCCGTCGCCCGCAGAGCACAGCGGTGACGGTGTTGGAGGCACGGTGGACAGAGATGTTCCGTGTCGTGACCAAACGAAACTACAATCGTCCGGTCACAACTGTTGGTTCTTTGATTGCTCCGGGAGATGGCTCATCTGACTACAACATATGAAGTATTAGTTTACTGTGTTACTTGATTGATACAAAAGATTTAGCTGAGCTGATGCAACCCTCTGCCGTAGGAGTGCTTGGTAATTTACAAGTCATTGACTATTGAAGCATCACTAATTAAGAAACTCTTCTCTTGAAGTACAATGTTAAATAAAAGTACATATCCATGTGAGACTTGAATATCACTTTACACCTAGTCAATGACGCTGAGCCGGCCGGTGTGGCCGAGCGGTTCTAGGCGCTACAGTCTGGAACCGCGCGACCGCTACGGTCGCAGGTTCGAATCCCGCCTCGGGCATGGATGTATGTGATGTCCTTCGGTTTGTTAGGTTTAAGTAGTTCTAAGTCTAGGGGCCTAATGACCTAGGATGTTACGTCCCATACTGCTTAGAGCCATTTTAATACCACGTTCAGTGTGCTTATACTGTCTGGTACAGTAACAGATCATTGGTATGTACCAGAGATGAGCATTTCACGAGCTGAAACTTCCTGGCAGATTAAAACTGTGTGCCCGACCTAGACTCGAACTCGGGACCTTTGCCTTTCGCGGGCAAGTGCTCTACCAACTGAGCTACCGAAGCACGACTCACGCCCGGTACTCACAGCTGTGAGTACTGTGAGTACCGGGCGTGAGTCGTGCTTCGGTAGCTCAGTTGGTAGAGCACTTGCCCGCGAAAGGCAAAGGTGCCGAGTTCGAGTCTCGGTCGGGCACACAGTTTTAATCTGCCAGGAAGTTTCATATCAGCGCACACTCCGCTGCAGAGTGAAAATCT
This sequence comes from Schistocerca serialis cubense, assembly GCF_023864345.2. Lineage (NCBI taxonomy): Eukaryota > Metazoa > Arthropoda > Insecta > Orthoptera > Acrididae > Schistocerca > Schistocerca serialis. Next base: position 63,211,433 of record NC_064641.1, on the reverse strand, counting down.
CATTTCACGAGCTGTTAGGACGATCGGGCGACTAGGTACCACAGGCGAAACAAGAGGCTTTAAAATGCCGCAGCTATTACTACACACCCTCAGTTCGAGTCTTAGAAGACGTAAAACTACTGTACAAAAATTTAGTTTCCGCAGGTGTGCCACACTCAGCTGAAGTCAATTATTAATAACTGGATGACGCAGAGCTATCCCAGTGTGGCCATTTTCGTTGCTAGATTCATTCGCTATTTGTCAAAGGCAGTATTAAGGTGCAGCTCGCGTTCTCGTCAGGTCACACAGATTTTCGGGCGTGGCCAATATATGGGTGGGTGACTGTACGCGTACACCACGCTGTTGACCCTCCACCTTTTGCCTTTGTGGCGAAAGGGTCAGGAGCGGTCGTGGCGACATGTCCCTGATCAACAGTCTTTGCCGCAGATTGTTGGATAAAATTCCAAATCTCTCCGCAGTGTCTCATCGAGCGAGGGCATGTGACACTGTCGATGCTTGAGCCGTCCGTTAAGCTCGCCGGCTCTGATGGTGCTGTCCGAGAAGAGTACGGTATGTGCCTGCATCGGATTTCACCTTCTTCCTTCTTCCACAATCTCCAATAGAAGTATGACACTACACTACACACACACCCATTGGTTTCACCTTCTCCCTTATCCCACAATCTCCAATACAAATATGACACTCCACTACGCACATACCCATTACACTTAACAGATACAATTACGTATACTGCTCTCATACTTCGCAAAGGAAAGGTACCGGCGAGAGCAAAGGACAGACAAAACCTTTTTTATTAGGCGGCTGAACTTGTTCCGACCGTTCACGCCAGACAACTGTGCACTGCTTTTTACTCGCTGTTTCAAACAGTCCCAGACATTTCCTAAGAAATTAGTCTAAAAAAACTGCCAGAGAAAAAGAAAGAATTGATCTTAGAGACGCACATAGCGTTTGTAGATTACGAAAAAGTTTTTAAAAAAAGTCAGTGGCCACCTATTGTGGCATATTGTGAAATAGAAGCTTCCGAATGCACCTAATTAACTCTGTAAAAGCTACTTACAAAGATTCAAAAATTATGATCTAAGATGGAAATAACTTTTCTATACAAATAACTCAGGGATCTAGACAAGGGTGTAGGCTGCTTCCAACTGTTTTTAAAATCTACATAAAGACCTAGTCATGACTTGAAAACAGAATATCACCTACGGCGAAAAGATCAGGGAGAAATGTTCTATTATCCACCACAACAGATGATCAAATAAAAATTCAAGAAAATGAAGATAATGTCCAAAGAACGTTTATTATGTAATTTGTTGGCTTCTATGTATAACATTAACATTTCCTATAACAAAAGAAAGGATATGGTATTCAAGGGAAAATCACCTACAAAATCTAAAATTATAATAAATAATGTAGTGCTGGAAGAGATAACAAGCCTTCAGTATTTCGGCTACGACGTAGGACGAAATTTCGACAGTGAGACTGGTAATAAGGTCCTAAATCTTAGCGCAGTCTTGTGGAAAAATTAGAAACATGCAACAAAAAAGCCACGAAAGAGGTACAGACGTAGTTTTACAAAGTCATGACAGGAGTCTGAGCGGAGTCCAGGTTACCAGGTTACGGAATTATATTTCTCCACGGTGTTAAAGAATGCACCAGAGAAGATCGCATCATAAATGAAGACGTGTGAAATCAATTACAAGTTGGTTCTAAGCACAAGAAAATAGATCCAAACACAAACAGATAGTGGAAACATGTATATAAAAAGCACGAAAATAGGTTTCTGGTTGGTTCAAATGGTTCAAATGGCTCTGAGCACTATGGGACCTAACATCTATGGTCATCAGTCCCCTAGAACTTAGAACTACTTAAACCTAACTAACGTAAGGACAGCACACAACACCCAGCCATCACGAGGCAGAGAAAATCCCTGACCCCGCCGGGAATCGAACCCGGGAACCCGGGCGTGGGAAGCGAGAACGCTACCGCACGACCACGAGATGCGGGCAATAGGTTTCTAAAACAAATTCTGGAACTGGCGAAGTCGACTAATCTATGAAGGGAGAAGAAGAAGGTTAGACTCGAGTAATTTAGCGGGCAAAAGGTGTCTGAGTGTTCATCAGTCCAGGAACGTACGCTGCAGTGCAGTGAACATAGCTGTCATCTTGTAAGACAAATGAGTGCCCGCAGAGCACTCTCCGTCACGTTGTACAAGAAAGGGCAACAGTTGGTCGCCGAGAATATTGAAATAAACGTACTGGTGCATGTTCGCGGTGACCTAAATAAGAGGGCCCAAGTCACGTTACAGGAAACACCCTTAAAATATCGCAGAACACACTACGACACCTTCGGCCGTCGATGACCTCGACGCCAAGCATCATTTGATAAGAGGCAACACAGCAATTCCTCGCACCACACCACACACCTCCCGTCATTTATTATCCAATTTCTGTGTTGTTTGCACCACTGAAAATGTCCAGATGCTGAGAGCGATCGCGTTTTGCGAGTTACGCGACTCCAAATGTCCACTGTATGCAGTTGCCTTCGCAGTATTCACTCTGAAACTGGTTTAGAGGGACGTACAGCCACAGACGGCGACAGTTCCTTTCCCATTTGAAACCGGCTGCCATTGACAAAGTGTGGCACTCGTCTCCGATTCCTTGAGGTTACGACCTTCTTTAACGACCATTGCTCTTACGCCGAGTTACTCGGCTGCGAGTGGCGAACCATTCTTTGTAGACGCATTGGACAGTCCATGTTAATAAATCAACAAAGTGAGCAACTTCTTTACGGTGTAGTAATGATCACTACCAAACACGACAGCGCCATTCTGCCTTTAGTCACCTTTCCATATCCACCCATCTTAGCGCGCTGATTACGTACAATCGATTAGCACACCATTTCACTGCCATGACTTACATCAACAGCAGAGGGTCAGGTGACTTCCTGGTATCACTTCTACACAATCTACAGCGTTCTGTGGCGGCCATTGCGCTCATTTAAGGGTTTGGTGTTGTTGTGTCTTCAGCTCTCCATGCTACTCATTCTGTCCAATCCTCTTCATCTCCGAGTAACTATAACTACTGCAGCCCACATCCATGTGAACGTGGTAACCTGCTTACTATGCTTGTTTCTTGGTCTCCCTCTGCAATTTTTACCCCCCCCCCCCCCCCACCTCCCGCCAGTACTAAACTGACGATTCCTTGATGCTTCAGACTGTGTCCTATCAACACATTCCTTCTTTCAGCCAAGTCATGCCACAAACTTCATTTCTCCCCAAATGTACTCAGTGCCTCCTCATTAGTTATGTGCTCTGCCCATCTAATCTTCAACACTCTTCTGTAGCACCACATTTCAAAAGCTTCTGTTCTCTTCTTGTCTAAAGCATATATCGCCCGTGTTTCACTGCCATGCATGGCTACACTCCAGACAAATACTTTCAGAAAGACTAACTTGCTAACACTTAATTTTGTATTCGATATTAACAAATTTCTCTTTTTCAGAATCGCTTCTCTTACCTTTGTCCGCCTACGTTTTATACCCCCTCTTCTTTGCCTGTTAAGTGTATAACTAACATTTTTTCCGATGACCTTACATCTAGAGATCCACCACAGTTAACTGCTCAGTTTTGTTATCCACAGCATTTGCGCAGCTGATGTAGGCGCCTTCTCCATATGGAGGTAGTACCTGAAATCCGTCAGTTGCTACTATGACTAAGACCACATACGAAGCGACGGATGGAGTGCAAGCTACAAGAGCAGGAGCCGCCTCTCTGCGCTGTGCTCCAGTGGTTTGCTGGCAACCAGAGCGGAGGTCGTGGACTTATCCCGGCTACTACCTCAGATCTTTCTGTGGTAGGAACGTCTGCAACTGGAAACACTCAGCTAAGGAAATTACAGCTTTTCTCTCGCACCATCTGTGAATGGAATACACAAGGGTAACGGCAGATAGTACCAGAAGTACCGTCCGTCGCACGCCGTAAAATGTCTTCCAGAGCACTAATCTGTGTACGGAGCGAACTATTTTACGAGGGTGAGTCAAATGAAAACCTTGAATATGTAATTACAAATCGAAATTTCGCACCGTTATCCTGTAAGTTGGTAAGCGTGCTACAAACAGCGTACAGAATGGCCTGTAGGTAGCATCATAGTGCAGATGCACGCATACCGTCGCAGTATCACTATAAAGATGGCCGCCCCACTTGCGACTTGCATCAGGCAAGAACAGAGTTTTGTTATTGGGTTTTTGCGTAGTGAAGGTATGAAACCTATTGAAATTCATCGGCGAATGTTCAATACGGTGATGCATGTTTGTCACAGCAGCAAGTCTACGAACGGAGTAGGAAGTTCGCAAATGGTGTGACTTCAGTGGAAGATGCTCCTCGTCCAGGTCAGGTACAACGAGTTGTGACTCCACAGAACATTGCAGCAGTTGAAGCCATAGTGAAGGAAAACCGCCGAATGACACTGAATGACATTGCAGCATGTTTACAGATTAGTCATGGGTCAGCTCACCACACTGTGCATGATGTGCTCCAGTTTCACAACGTGTCTGCAAGATGGGTGCCACGGCAGCTGACTTGCTCATGCTTGTGAAGAACTTCTTCGGCGCTTTGATCGAGAAGGTGATGGGTCCCTTGCAAGAATCGTTACTGGGGACGAAACCTGGTTTCAGTTCCACCAACCGAAAACGAAGAGAGCGAGCAAGGAATGGCGCCATTCCTCATCACCAAAACCAAAGGAGTTTCGAACAGAACCATCAGCAGGGAAGGTTATGCTGACTCTCTTTTGGGACGAAAAAGGCGTCATTTTGGAGCTTTACATGCCTAGAGGGACCACTGTCACCAGTGCATCATACACAGATCTCCTAAAAAATCACCTGCGGCCTGCAATCAAATCAAAGAGACGTGGATTGCTGTCAGCAGGTGTCCTTTTGCAACATGACAATGCAAGGCCCCACACTGCCCGTACAATAGTTGCAATAATCACAGACCTGCATTTTGAGTGTCTTCCTCATCCACCATAGTCACAGACCTTACCCCATGTGATTTCCATATGTTTGGACCACTCAAAGACGCAATGGGAGTAAAGAAGTTCCATACTGATGTAGAGGTACGCCACACGGCGCATGAGTGGTGGCGCGGACTACCAAAAGAATTTTTTTCTAAAGGAATTTATGCTCTTTGTAAGCGCTGGAGGACTTGCATTGAGCGTGGAGGAGATTATGTTGAAAAGTGATACAGCTTTTTACCACTTATGCACAATAAATAATATTTTAAAAAATATTTAAGGTTTTCATTTGACTCACCCTCGTGTATCAGATATGGTAGCAACGACAGCAGCCAACAGCACAGAGTAGGCTGAACTTTGTACGCATGTGTAATAAAATTAGATCGCCTTTACATTTCTATGCCTATCGAAATAAAAATAAACACAGTACTGAGTGACATGGGACCAGCAGTTGTCAGTTTCCTAGGCCTCGGAACCGCTCATTCTCACTGAAGTAGCTCCTCAATATTGGAAACACGAGGCTGAGTAGACCCTGTTCCTTGGTCGTACTGGGAGTTAGGCCCGAGTCCTTCGCATATGAATAAGACGCACTTATTGGACTTAATATCTGTATTAAATTACTACAGTTTAAGGTACGCTTAGCACGTTTAAGGTCAGGAATGAGCTTTGGAAGTGACCAGAACATGAAAAAAATGATAATCAGAAACAAACAGTTGCGCCAGGCCACGTAAAACATGTCCAAACGAGTAGATGTATTCTGGTGCTGTAGTCGCTGTGGTTTAGCGAATAACACAGTCAATTTTTTGGAATGACGTCCCAGTAAAAATGCAGGGATTTATAAAGTACACCAATATTTTTATCAAGAGCAGATGACCATGTCAGTAGGTGGGCAAAGCGATTTGTGGTGCATTTTTTTAGTGCAGGTTGCCTACATCAGTTGCAGGTATGCATTCAGGGGCAAACCTATTGTTCTCCTTTGATTGACAGGTACTTAAACTATTGTTATGCTAAAAGGATCTTTCCTTTTGATTGACAGGCACTTAACCTATTGTTCCCCCACCACCTCCCACTCCCATCCCCCCTCAGGAAACCTCCAACCCATTCCCTCCCCCTTGCTCCTACAGGTACACTTTCAGGTCTAAGTTATTGGGATAGCCCATCTTACTCCTATCAATTTGATTGACTACTTAATTAAATTGATCAATTAATTAGCCTCTCCCCCCCTGGTAAACCACCCTCACCTCCCATCCTCCCTCCCAGAAATTGGCAGGGAAAAGATTCAGTTGATCGGTCATTTTGAAGGAAATCGATTGCGGTGTATGGAATATTGTTTAAACAATTTAGACAATGTGTGGAATATTGTTTATTTCAACAATTTAGGGGATTCAAGGCAGTGTATGGAATATATAGAAATTGGTGGAGAGGAAGATAACAGGAAATTCAAGAGTATATTGTTTATTTATAAAAAATTCATTTTTTGGGGGTTGGATTTCTCTTGCTCATCATTCCCTACTGTTTGGAAACATGTAGGTCTTTTAAGAAGTAATTACTTGGGGCAAACATGTTACATAACCTAATGTTCGGCACTGTACTCTGGATGTCTTAAACTAATGTTCAGCCCTTTGTCAGCACTTAACCTATTGTTCTGTTAAGTGGTTTTCCATGCCACCCACATTTTCTTAAACTATTCTCCAGCCTTTGATATCAAATTAAGTAATTAGTTATGTGCTCCCACCCTTTTCTGGTACACGTTTCGAATTTCACATGCTTTTGAATGCCATTTCTGGGAGGGAGGGTGGGAGGGGAGCGTAGTTTACCAGAGGGAGAGATGTCAATTAATTGATCAATTTAATTAAGTAGTCAATCAAACTGATAAGAGTGAGAGGGGCTATTCCAATAACTCAGACCTGAAAGTGTACATGTCGCAGCAAAGGGGATGGGGGTGGATTGGAGGTTTTCTGAGGGGGGGGGGGGCGAGTGGGGGGGGGGACAATAGGTTAAGTGCTCGTCAATCAAAAGGAAGGATCCTTTTAGCAGAGCAATAGGTTAAGAACCTGTCAATCAAAGGAGAACAGTAAGTTTGCTCCTGAGTGCATACCTGCCCCTGATGTAGCAGGCAATCTGCACTAACAAAGTGCACCTCAAACTGCCTTGCCAACCAACTCGTGTCGTCTGACATAGTTGAAATGCTTTATTTTTGGCCACGCATTGACCTCCAGTGCAAGAACTGAATATGAAGACGGCCGTTTGAGACGGTCGAAACAATCCTCTATAAAGATGATTATGATTCCGTACTAAAATTAAAAAAGTTATTAAATGCCCGAATGCCAAGTGTAAGTTTGAGTATCTGTTAATGTGTGTAACACAGTGAAATCAGCGACATGACACTGTGTAGCACTGTAGCTCGTCGATTGAGAACGCAGAAAGCGAGCAGCATTGCAAAACTTGCAGTGCTTCTGAGAAATGACTTTTAGATTCCACATCATCTGTCAATGCCACTTGCAAAACAGAGCACTATATTTTTTTAAATAATGAACGTCAGGAAAACCTCCATGTTCCATAATGTGAGATCTGAGATTGACCTCTAGGAAATGGCAAGAATATGGAGGACCTGTAAGTGACGTCACATAACCGGCAGTATTTCATGGCGCGCATAATAACGTGTGATGCTATCTCGGGCTAGCTACTGCCGGACTCAGCCGCAAAAGGACACGAAGGCGCGGAAATGCAGCGAACTGCATTCGCCTGAGAAGTGACATGTTTCATAATGAGTGGAATAATACATTCTGATGTTCTTAGCTGATGGACGACCAGTTCGTGAGTGGAAAAGCACAAAGTAGGAAATCAGTCTTCCCGACGCTGTGGTAACACACTTGATTTATCAGCGTGTGGAGCAGCTCTCATAGTTCAAATCTCGGTCCGTCGGTGTCTGTCTGGGTTGGCTGCAGTTCTCCACGTCGCTCGACTCTGCCGTTAGGAAATTCACATCTCATACCAGCACCATTTTAACGGTGTCGTGTTCATCATGGTGCAAAATTAATTATAAACTGTTACAGCTCACATCAAAAAGTGAAATGCGTCACCTACAAAGTTTAGTCTTCTGGATAAAACAAAATTTGGAAGCTCACTCCAAAGGACTATGAAGCAAGGTAAAATGTCGTGACATGTCAGTTGGGAAAGCGTTATCTACGTTGTGCTTACTGTAGAGAGCCGGAACCCTAACAGTGCGGCATTGGGCGCCAGAGAGTGAGCGCAGTGGTGTACCAATATGAACTATACATTAAAGCATGTACGAAAACTTTAAAGAAATGCTTTGTAAGGCAGTGTAGACATACAAACATACTATAAAACTTACTGTGTTTGAACAAGTGAAAGGAATATAAACTGGTAACGTAAAAACACCACTTAGCGAAGTAGATCGTAATGTGAACGAATAGCTCTCAGACTTTGGGAATATTCCAGTTGTCCGAGCGTTTTATTGAATGGGCTACATCGGTTAGTGCTATGGTACATCAACATACGAAAAAATGGCGAGCTTTGTTAAAAATATAAAGCAAAAAACCGTTGTCGACAATATGGTGGCGCAAGTTCGTAACTGGGCAGGAAACCATACTGAAGCAGAACATGTAAATAAAAATCCACTGTAAATATATCATTTCCTTTGGGCCTCGGCCCACTGCAACGGCCGCGGTGGTCTAGCGGTTCTAGGCGCTCAGTCCGGAGCCGCGCGACCGCCACGGTCGCAGGTTCTAATCCTGCCTCGGGAATGGATGTGTATGATGTCCTTAGGTTAGTTAGGTTTAAGTAGTTCTAAGTTCTAGGGGACTGATGACCACAGATGTTAAGTCCCATAGCGCTCAGAGCCATTTACTTTTAGCCCACTGCAACGCGGGGTCGGCCTAGTGACTATGGATTTATAGATTTGGCGATGTTAGTGTCAGAGGGTAACCAGATGACCTTCCTGTCTCCACCCCGTACCCCCCCCCCCCCCCCCCCCCCCCCAGGAAGTAGTCTACCTCAGCTGTCTGTATCTAGTGGAAACCATGAAATAGTGCGAATGTTTTTCAGATGTCTGCAAGTCATTAACTGAGGCGAGATGTGGCGACCAGCCTGGTATTCGCCTAGTGGGATGTGGAAAACTGCCTAAAAACCACTCCAGGCTTGACAGCAGACTGGCCCTCGTCGTTAATCCGCCGGGCGGATTCGATGCGTGGCCGGCACTCCTGGCAAAGTCCAGGAAGCAGCGTATTAGCGCTCTCGGCTAACCTGGCAGGTCTCCACTGTGTATATACAATGCGTAAAATGTGGTCTAATAAAATAGGACTACTGCAGACTTTCGAAAACAGAGACAATTTTATGTCAATGATCATTTTCCTAGTGCTTCAAAAATACTACATCTAAATCATGCGCACATAAATTTAAACAGTGTTATTATTTTCAGTTCAGAACTGCTAATACTGACAGCGCGAGATCCAAGTAGCTGATACATTGCCTCATGGAAGAGAAAACAGCTGTGAAACGAGAGCGAGGGAGAACTCTTTGCGTGTTATGCAACTTGAGTCCCAAATGATAATGCTCTATTTGTATTTAACATTTTGAGGCTAAAAATGCTGTAATATGATCAATATTCCTGCGAGTATCAAGCTTAGCACATATAGAACATATTATTGGGGGGCACAGCTTGTAACAAGTATGCAGAATTTGGAGTAACACGGGAAGTGTCGAAGTCGAGGACGCTGCGAAACGAGCTGAAGCACAAAAAGCACAAAACTTGCAAATACCTAATGAAACAACATTGTTAACCATCCAGTATTTTTAATTCCATGATTTCAGAAACTGTTTTAATTTTAAAATTTCAGCTTTAACGTTTTTGACTCTTTACTGGTGTAATAGTATTACGAAACTGGTTCGTTGGTTGATTATTAGGAGCGACAAGAAGGTAATCTCAAAATCGCATTCATTAATGGTGATTAGGTTTTGTGAAACGTTATCTTCTATGAGGAAAAATTCAAGTTGTGGAGAAAAGCATTTAAAGAAAAAAGATACGAAATTCATATTATAGTTAAACATAACGATATCAGTTCTTTTGCTGCAGGTCCTTCTTCTCAACTACCCACTTCTTTTCCAGCTTACTCTGCCTTTTGTATATTTTCTGACTACATCCATACACTTCCAATTTTTTACTCGCGTACCATCAAGACTTTTTAAACCTGCAGTGTGACATGACGATGGCTCCACACCCATTCCCTCCAGAATTAATTGGGAAGATACATAACCACAACTGAAACCACTAACTGTATCCAAAACACAAATATTTCTCAAATTCTTTGGAAAAGAATTTTATTTTTGACTCCTTTGTCTCACAACTTTTCTGAGTGATACATTTTTGTTCTGAAATGAAGATAAGTCATACTGTAAATGAACAGAAATATTTGGAGATCCAAAGACACGAAATTCACACTGTAAACTGAGCATTACGCTCTCTGTGAATTCAGAGAAGGCTTTTAACGTGTGAGGTGTGTATGACGAATATGAAGAGTGGGACCGCATTACAAGACTGGTTCCAGCCAAAAATTCACGTACAAGCCACGTACTGTGGGCAGGTGCATTATTGTGCTGCAAAAGCCACAGTTTGTTTCGCCACAAATTCGGGCGCCTTTTTTTATATATTAGGTCACACAGCGGCCTTTTAACTTGTAAGAAGTACTTCGTTTTGATCGTTGGGTCTTGCGGCAACAACTCCTGGTGCGCTATGCCTTTAAATTCGAAGAACACAGTGACCGTATGCTTCACACATGAACACACTTGTCAAGCTTTTATCAATCCATACGATCCGTAATGTTTCCGGTGAGACAATTGAGTCTTATTTTCGACTTCAGATCCGTAATCCCTTGTTCCATAATCTGTTATGACACGTTTCAGTACTTCTGCATCGTTGTTGCCTGGTAACTTGCAAACGCTGTATAGATATTTACCAACACAATAACTAAATAATTACAAATCGCGCACCTTGGACTAATACGACACACTAAACTACAAATTCCCGATACATTTCGAATGCTCCTCGTACATCAATTTCCAAAAGTCTCAGCTAATTTTCACAGATTAAAGTAG